>NW_018403576.1:42968-53851 GCF_002113885.1 Mizuhopecten yessoensis | reverse complement strand
AACTCAGATCATACCCTAAGCTCAGATCATACCCTAAACTCAGCTCATACCCTAAGCTCAGATCATACCCTAAACTCAGCTCATACCTAAGCTCAGATCATACCCTAAACTCCAATCATACCCTGAACTCAGATCATACCCTAAGCTCAGAGCATACCCTAAACTAAGATCATACCCTAAGCTCAGATCATACCCTAAACTAAGATCATACCCTAAACTCAAATCATACCCTAAGCTAAGATCATACCCTAAGCTCAGATCGTACGAAGCTTAGACATTTTGTTCTAGCTGAGCATTTTGTTACCAAAATTTTAGTGGTCTTATTGATCACAAATTAAAACTTTAAGTAATTAATAGATTGAGGGATGGTTGACATGGCACAATCAGTTATGAAAAGTGTTTATGTGTGACTTCGATGACTAGTACGGTACAGACCCTGTCACCTTAATCAGACAAATGACCAGTATAGCAAACGTACACAATGGTATAAAATCTGTAGGAGTTGGAGAAGGACTCCATGAAAAAAACAAGGGAAAAGTACATATTTGGGCAGTCCCCCTAATTGAAGATAACAGGCTGAGGGTATCTGGAACCTCAAACCAGGGGCTCTATATAATAACAAATCTACTGACCCAACAGTCTCCCTTAAGCAGTCAACCACAGACCAGGGGCTCTATAAACAGATCTAATGACCCAACAGTCTCCCTTGAACCTCAGGCCAGGGGCTCTATATAACAGATCCACTGACCCAACAGTCTCCCACGAACCTCAGGCCAGGGGCTCTTTATAACAGATCTACTGACCCAACAGTCTCCCTGGAAGCTCAGGCCAGGGGCTCTATAAAACAGATCTACTGAACCAACAGTCTCCTTTGAACCTCAGGCCAGAAGCTCTATATAACAGATCTACTGACCCAACAGTCTCCCTTGAACCTCAGACCAGGGGCTCTATATAACAGATCTACTGACCTAACAGTCTCTGTCAGACCTCAGGCCAGGGGCTCTATATAAAAGATCTACTGACCCAACAGTCTCCCTTGAACCTCAGGCCAGGGTCTCTATGTAACAGATCTTCTGACCCAACAGTCTCCCTGGAACCTCAGGCCAGGGGCTCTATATAACAGATCTACTGACCCAACAGTCTCTGTCGGACCTCAGGCCAGGGGCTCTATTTAACAGATCTACTGACTTAACAGTCTCTGTCGGACCTCAGACCAGGGGCTCTATTTAACAGATCTACTGACTTAACAGTCTCTGTCGGACCTCAGGCCAGGGGCTCTATATAACAGATCTACTGACCCAACAGTCTCCCTTGAACCTCAGGCCAGGGGCTCTATATAACAGATCTACTGACCCAACAGTCTCTGTCGGACTTCAGGCCAGGGGCTCTATTTAACAGATCTACTGACTTAACAGTCTCTGTCGGACCTCAGACCAGGGGCTCTATTTAACAGATCTACTGACTTAACAGTCTCTGTCGGACCTCAGGCCAGGGGCTCTATATAACAGATCTACTGACCCAACAGTCTCCCTTGAACCTCAGGCCAGGGGCTCTATATAACAGATCTACTGACCCAACAGTCTCTGTCGGACTTCAGGCCAGGGGCTCTATAACAGATCTACTGACCCAACAGTCTCCCTCCAACTACAGAACAGGGGCTCTATAAAGCAGATCTACTGACCCAACAGTCTCCCTTGAACCTCAGGCCAGGAGCTTTATAAAACAGATCTACTGACCCAACAATCTCCCTTGAACCTCAGGCCAGGGGCTCTATATAACAGATCTACTGACTCAACAGTCTCCCTGGAACCTCAGGCCAGGGGCTCTATATAACAGATCTACTGACCCAACAATCTCCCTGGAACTTCAGACCAGGGGCTCTATTTAACAGATCTACTGACTTAACAGTCTCTGTCGGACCTCAGGCCAGGGGCTCTATATAACAGATCTACAGACCCAACAGTCTCACTCGAACCACAGACCAGGGGCTCTATAAAGCAGATCTACTGACCCAACAGTCTCCCTTGAACCTCAGGCCAAGGGCTCTATATAACAGATCTACTGACCCAACAGTCTCCCTGGAACCTCAGGCCAGGGGCTCTATAAAACAGATCTACTGACCTAACAGTCTCTGTAGGACCTCAGGCCAGGGGCTCTATATAACAGATCTACTGACCCAACAGTCTCTGTTGGACCTCAGGCCAGGGGCTCTATAAACAGATCTACTGACCCAACAGTCTCTGTCGGACCTCTGCTTCCTTCATTCCATCTTTATCACGGTCTTCAGCCTTGAGTTTCTTCAGTTCCCTCTCCACTTTATCCTGGATAGTGAGGTCAGCATACAGGTCTGCCAGGCGGGGCCTGGATAGTCGCTGTAGAAAATGACCATAACACAGGTTTAATTTCCTGCAAATTTGACAAATCATAGCACTGTTTAACTCACACTTTGATACAATGTCATCCCAGAGTTAGGAAAATGCATTCAAGTATATTTTATAGGTGGATTCACACACCTGAGATTCATATGACAGCAACTTTTCGATTAAACAATATTGTAGAACACTGTTAGATGAGCATCTCTTCATCTATCCTTCCTTCAAATGTTGTGAATTCAAATACAGTTAAACAATTTGAATATAAATTAGATGAACATTAGCAAAACCAAGCGCAGAAGTACAGTTATAAAGAAAAAATTGAATTCTAAATGTTGCAACTTTTGAAATATACTTTTATTTTGTTGGGGTTTTTTTAATTCAGAAATGACTGTCAAAGAATCGTAAAATCCTAATTTTGTCAGAATGAATCAATGTATGTATCTATGTATATATCTATGTATGTATCTATGTATATATCTGTGTATGTATCTTTATATGTATCTATGTATATATCTATGTATGTATCTATATGCCATCTTGGGCCACAGTTTTAAGTGGTCAAACATTTTGGACACACTTGAGGTTTGTTGATTGTACCTCTGCTTATTAAGTACATGCATGTAGCACACAGCCTGCCCTGTCAATCTTGTGAAGTTGTCAATATTTGTTTGCGTGAGAGGGTCCCATACTATACAGGTATCTATCGTATGTGATGGTCACACTAGGGATTTATAATATGCCTGCCCGTTAAATTTGCTGATGTTGAGCCAATTATGAGATTTACCTTCAAAAAGCCAAGCATGTTCGAATAAGCCTTTGAGCAGATGTTATTTATATGGGAATCCTGTAAAAGGTCAAATTGTAGAGCGACACCAAGATACTTAGCCTGGTCTACATGTTCAAAATATATGTCCATGTAGGGTGTAATTATGGACTATAGGGGTTTATTCTTACAAGGCTTGGGTATCTCCTTGCCAAATGCATACCCAATGCTAGAAGCAAACAAGAAGCCCAGAGGGCCTGTATCGCTCACATGTTTCTTTTGTTACATGAAACTGATATATAGATAACTTCAGACCAAATTTGGTAACTAGAACACAAGACATTTTAACATCTCTTAAACGCTTCTTAAGATATTGTTGTTTGAAATTTGAGTGTGAAATTGTGATTTTTAAGCTTTTAATCCAGGTTGACCTTTGACTCCGGCTAGCACTTAATATATAGTAACCTTTGGACAAATATCATGACCCTGGGCCTTATGGAACTTAAGAAGATGCTAAAGTTTTAACCCATGTTGACATTTAACTCCCAACTAGAACTTAAAGTTGACCTTTGACCTCATTACTGTAATAAAGAAAAAGATTTGCACTGCTGGTCTACATAACATACTCAAGTATCATGGCTCTAGTCCAAATGGTTCTTAGGATATTGTTGTTTGAAGTTTTTAACATATTTGACCCCTGTGACCTTAAAAGAAGGTGAAGGTAATTTTAATGAGAAAATTTTATAGCACTCCATCACAGGTACCTACTGGCCAAATATCATGACCCTGGGCCTTATGGAACTTGTGAAGAAGATTGCTAATGCTTTTAACCCATGTTAACATTTGACCCCCTACTACCACTTAAAATTGACCTTTGACCTCATTACTGTGATAAAGAAAAATATTTGCACTGCTGGTCTGCATAACATTACCAAGTATCATGACTCTAGTCCAAATGGTTCTTAGGATATTGTTGTTTGAAGTTTTTAACATATTTGACCCCTGTATCCTTAAAAGAAGGTGAAGGTAATTTTAATGAGAAAATTTTATAGCACTCCATCACAGGTACCTACTGGCCAAATATCATGACCCTGGGCCTTATGGAACTTGTGAAGAAGATTGTTAATGCTTTTAACCCATGTTAACGTTTGACCCCCTACTACCACTTAAAATTGACCTTTGACCTCATTACTGTGATAAAGAAAAAGATTTGCACTGCTGGTCTACATAACATTACCAAGTATCATGACTTTAGTCCAAATGGTACTTAAGATATTGTTGTTTGAATTTTTGAACATATTTGACCCCTGTGACCTTAAAAGTAGGTCAAGGTCATTTTAATGAGGAAAGTTTATAGCACTCCATCCCAGGTACCTACTGGCCAAATATCATGACCCTAGGTCCTCCAGTTCTTCAGAAGAAGTCATTTAAAAGAAAAAGTTGACAGACGGACCATGGACGCCGCAGTATGGCATAAGCTCACCTGGCCCTTTGGCCCAAATGGCAAGCTTACAAATTTTGTAACAGGAGTGGGAAAATATGCCAGACCAGGGTTTGAATCTTTCTGTGAACACTGAATAAAAATAGAGACACAGAAACATATGACGGCTACTTCCGACAGATGAAATTTGTTGGAAAATGTTGTTCTTTTCTTAAGTACAGTTTATATTGCTAGTTTTTTGTTTCCATTAGTAGATTATACACATGTCTATGACAGTCTTCCGCCATTTCAACAGTTTTCTACCGGTATGAGTACGAAATCATGGCTGCTTCTCATGTATATTCCTACAAAATGTAGGCCTGTTCTAACGGTTTGTCTGTTTTTAAATGTAACATTTCGTGTCTTAATACTAGCGGACCTGCAAATGTTTATGCAGGCCTTGTAAGGCTTGGCCATTAAGACTCGCCTGAAAGCAGCATCATATTTCTAGGTCCAACCATACATTGTATTTCATAAAAGAACAACTCTAGATCTGGTCCAACCAAATTAGCCGTTGGACCGCAATAAACGAGAACAGCCCAGTGCACAAAACTGATAACACCCACAGGGGCTTGTTTCGGGATAATTTTGTTTAATAATAAACCTACACACATAAGTAGATAACTGTGTATTGAGGGTAACTAGGTTTAAAAAAAAAGTACTCTGTTTCCGGATAATATTGTTTTAACAAATTTTATTATACATATAAACATACCTGCCAAGTGACCCGATTTCGTCGGGTTACACCTGGGATTTTAGCCTTTCACCCGCTTTTATAACTTCACCCGCAGGGTTACGATTTTGACCCAGATTTCGTCAATTTCACCTGTTTTCTCCCGGAATCTTTTCGTATATTAGAAGTTACCGAAGTCACTCGGAATTCTCTAGACTTTTCCATCCTTCTTCATAAGAAAGACCATCTATTTTTTGTTTTCGTTCCTCACCAACAGGTAAGTTGCGAGTTGTTTATATACGTACTAGAACGTTTTTTCCAAATGTTTATACAAATACCGTTGTTACTGAACTTGCTGGCAACTCATTAGTCAGGTGTTTTAACAAATAATAGTTGTTTTTACAATTGTATTTACGTAGAATAGATCGTACGTATTTTGAAGGTAACATTATGTCTTCTTGAAGAAAGAAGTCATTATCGGGACTTGCGGCTCGGGACTTGCATATACGTCTCTGACTATAGTATACACGAAATGCTAAAAGAAAAGATAATTGTTCACATATCGTAGGAAAATGAGTTTTAGTGTATAAAGTCCTGCGGTCGTGGACCAAACGCTGCATTCTGCACTTTAGTCTTTGTAAATCGCATATTTCAGTTTGATCTGGTGCTTAAAACGACGTTACTAAGACATTCAAAAACATGCACAGGCATTTGATGATTTGTTTTTGTCAATCAAAATTATCCTAACAATAAGAGTTCAAACCCTACTCGTATAAAACTAATATTTTATATGAGTAGGGTACAACTTCTTATTGTCAGGACCATTTTCATTGACAGAAACAAAATGGTATTTTATATGAGCAGAATGTGACATGTTATTGTCAGGACCATTTTAATTGACATAAAAAATGCCTGTGGAAACACAGTATCATATATATTATTATGAATTAATTTCATAAGTTGTGTTGTTGACAAACCTTTTTATTTTTCAGCTTTGAATTTGGTATTGTGGATGAGGATTAGCTAGATCTGCTGGAAGAACAGTTCAATGAATGTAGAATGTAACTTAACATCATTAAAATATTTAAGTTCTAATTTAATATCTCTTTTTCTTATATTTGTTGCGAAAAAAGCTGTTGCGCACTATGACCCTCTTTTTTATTTCCAAAAGAGGGTCATCACCCTCTTTTAGTATGTCCGGGGTTGGCAGGTATGTATAAATGGATAAGATATAACAGGCTAGGCCTATATCAATCTTCTCCA
The DNA here is from genome assembly GCF_002113885.1 of Mizuhopecten yessoensis. Classification (NCBI taxonomy): domain Eukaryota; kingdom Metazoa; phylum Mollusca; class Bivalvia; order Pectinida; family Pectinidae; genus Mizuhopecten; species Mizuhopecten yessoensis. Next base: position 47,297 of record NW_018403576.1, on the reverse strand, counting down.
TGATAGGGGTGTTAGTATGATATTATATATATACATGTAATTAATAAGCTATGTATATTATTGTATTCAATTCATACACTCAATCATACATTCATACAATTTGCTACTTACACTCTCTATACACATTTTTGTCAATACTCATTCACTAGATACTATTTGATATTGGTTAATACACACCAGTAAATAACAGCAACACTTTTTATAGTGTTTTTTAACAAACCAAATCCCAAAACCGAGTACTTCTTCTTATACCTCGATACCCTCAATTTTTATAAGGTTTGAGAATGTGTATAAACACCGGATAAAAGTGCTAGTACTGTTATTTACTGCCATACTGGTGTGTAAAGGTTTATTATTAACAGAAATTACCCCGAAACCGAGTCCCTGTGATCACCTATAATTTACATAACTTACTTTCTGGGCTTTATTCCAAATCATATTCACTTTGTTCATTCTAAATGGTTTCTTAGATTCCGTCAACGGTTTATTGACATCTTCAGAGTATTTTCCAGCTCTAGAAATAGAGACAAATAGAAACATAAATATTCCGCACACGCCTCCTACTTTCATCTTGTAATCTGTGTTCGTCAAATGCTTTAGTGTTAAGTGCAATAAAGCAAAGCGTCTTGCTGAGCTATTTGTAGTGAATCAGCTAAACGCTTTCCCCTAATGAAAGCAGAGCAACTTTGTCAAGCGTTTTGGAGAGCTGGTAGTTTCCATATTTACATTTCCCTGTTTGGAATTTTCACTGTACCCGAAGACGGATCTTTGGCCTATTTGAGGAGTTAAACTAGGCACGTTTGTGTAACAGAACAGAACCAACAATCTCAAGTAGATCAGACGTTTATTATCACAACCGACTCTAAGATTTCTCGATAATGTCTGCCCAAAGTAGTGGAGAGAACCCTGATTTTAGAGGAATGTTGGTGCGTTTGTCAAACTTGTTGAAAAAAGATGATCTTGTGGCCATGAAATACATGTGTAAAGATATAATAGGAAAACGTGACTTGTCAAAGATAGAAAGTTTTTTCGAATTGTGTGACAATCTAGAAAGCCGTGATTTTCTTGGTGGTAACAATGTAATCTTCTTACAAAAACTGCTCTCTGGATGCTGTTCCGGAAGAAAGGACGTATTGCATGTTTTGGAAAGTTACAATAAAACCCGAAACAATATTAGCAATGGAACAGGTAAGCAACAGAAGAAAACCCCAATAAATCAAACGTTATTTATATAATATTTGACGTTTACATTGTCAAACTGACCTTTTCCATGTTGCTCCACTTCTTTAAAACAAGTATACTGATTAAGGGTCTGACTAAAAAGCGTCTTCAACCGACAACAAGCGCCTTTAAGTGACAACAAGCGTCGCCAGACAAAATCTTCAAAAATACTGAATAAAGTAAGCGATATCAGAAGATATGCTGTTAATATGACTATAATGCACCTCTGTACCAAATTTCAATTTGATATTTGAAAAATTGCATGACCAAGTTATGATGAATTTAATTTTTACGATCGCGGCGTGGCACATGTGTGTATTAACTTGAAAAGTGTAGAAAGCGTCGCCTGATAATATCGTTACAATTACCCGCTAAAGTAAGCGACATCAGAAGATATGTTAGGGTAAGGGTAATGATTAATTTATTATTACGATCGGCGGCGTGGCATACGTGTGTGAATAGAACACTACAGATCGTAAAGCGTCTTCAGACAATATCTCGAATATTAAACTATAATGTAAGCGACATCAGAAAATATGTTATTCATATAACTATGATACACCTTTATACTAAACTTCAGGTAGAAATTTGAATAAATGACTGAGCAGGGGTGTGACTACACATCCCTGGACTGATTAAGGATGTTTTTGATTATTACGATCAACGGCTTGGCACACGTGTGTGTATAGAATTCGACAGATTGTGAAGCGTCTTCAAACTATATCTCTAAAATTAATCGATTAAGTAAGCGACATCAGAAGATATGTTATTCATATAACTATGATACACCTTTATACCAAACTTCAGGTAGATTTGTTAAAAAATGATTGAGCTATCGTAAATTTAATTTTACGATTTTACGAAGCTATACGCCGTGTCACATATGTGTACGTAGGGTAGACCTTTGCATAGGTGAACACAGTTAGACCGGATTATATTGTAGAACTCTCAGCCACACTCTTGAAACGAGCATGTTACCAGACCCTACGGACGTGGACTTGGTTCTACTCGGGGTCCGTTATATGTTCGTGTGACTGATCGATTTAATGTAAGTGTTTAAAAAAAAATCCCTAAGTACCTATAAGTTTAAATGAAGACTACACTAGGACTTAATTGTTATTGTTGTAAAGGTACAGCTGAAAAATACTTGTTTGTTTGTTTGTTTGTTTGTTTGNGCTGAGCGTTAAGCAGGAGTAGAAACTGCCATTTTTAAAGACTTTGGTATGTCTCGGCCAGGGGACAGAACCCAAAGCCTTCCTCACAGGGGCGAACGCTCAACAAATGGCCAAAAGTGAGGCATTGTCAAGGGAGACATTAGGAAAAAGAAAGTTATTTAGAAAGGAGAGAAGAGATAAGGTCCCAAATTTAGTCAACTCTTACGATCATGCAATTGGGGGCAGCAGGTACAATTCTTACGCCCTACCTGCAGGGCAGCTGAAAAATACAATCGTTTTAAACTTCTTATGAAATAACTGGCACACATAATAATTCACACTGCTGTATTTGAGAAAACAATAGTGAGTTAATCAGTGTCAGTCTATATATATATCTATTTCCTGTAAATAATTAGGTGAAGGTATTAAAATTTCAGGACATTTCATTACTCTCGTACAGGTTCATTTATCACAAATTATAAGTTGTAATTTTCAATGTTTTCATGATGAACAGGCCTTGCTTATACTTCAAAACAGAAAAAAATATTTTAAGAGATATAGTTTGAAGACGCTTCACAATCTGTCGAGTTCTATTCATACACGTGTGCCAAGCCGTCGATCGTAATAATCAAAAACATCATTAATCGGTTATTTATTCAAATTTCTACCTGAAGTTTAGTATAAAAGTGTATCATAGTTATATGAATAACATATCTTCTGATGTCGCTTACATTATAGGTTAATATTTGAGATATGTTCTGAAGACGCTTCTTCATATGTCGAGTTCTATTCACACACGTATGCCACGCCGCCGATCGTAATAATAAATTAATCATAACTCGATCATTTTTAGCTAAGGCGTTAGCCGCCAGCTATTGGTATTACTTCAGTTAATGAGCTCAGATATTCATAAATGTCGATTTCACACAGACGGCCTCTAGCGATAATCACTGGTGCTAAATTGAATCATATACCGGACCTACTGTCTTTATTATGCGTAACTTTGGACTCAAATGCACTTGAATGTCTTGTAAATATCATTCCTTTCCTTTGTAGAACATATGACCTTATCACAATGTCGTATTCTTATTGAAAATGAACCCTGTTTATCTCAATCGGGAACTGCCACTTGACTGTAGGTCATGCATGCTACACGCAACTTCCGGTAAAAATACTTCAGTTAATGAGCTCAGATATTCATAAAAGAGACATAACGTCACCTACCAGTAATACTAAACAAACTGCAAATAAAATCCATTACCACGGACTCCAGTTCACTCACAAGTCATTGGATATAATCTTATTCTTAGTTAGAACTAAGTATCCATCTAATACTTCGTATTTACTCTTGGAACTGTCGCTGGATTAACCCTTTACACGGAAATATTGTCCTGTGATTGGCTAAAATTGGTGACTCTTGCATTTACGTCCCTGTTTACATTTATATATTACGTGGTCGGAGCTATGAAGCAGTCCTGTTCCAACTAACTGAGGAAAATCAAAAGTGCTAACTGTAATAATATATATGATTCACGCTTAATATGATTATAATGTTATCAAAATATTGCATATTCGTTCATCGTTGAAATAACAAATCCTTACTAAAAACTCTAAAAACAGAAACGACGGCCATGTTAGATCACGCGTGATGTTATCCGTTTCCTTATATGGCCTTCACGGCCAAATATAGTATTACTACTGATGGTCATGACACCCATATTTAGACGTCTGACCTATATCGGAAAGGTAGACGAAGTTTCCAACATAGCAGTCAATTAAGATTTCGCTTGCACTTGTTACGTAAACTTGATAATTTAACGACATATAAGGCAGAGTTTAACTTACAATTATGTAGGAGATCAACATAAAAAGTTCATATTACAAACCTATTAATGGATACGGATCCTGTCAATTAATTCTAAAATCGCCTCCGTGTGATTCACACCAGGCTTGC
>NW_018403576.1:14019-40567 GCF_002113885.1 Mizuhopecten yessoensis | reverse complement strand
AAATAATCAGGTATTGGTCAAAGGGGTAAATGCCAGTTTCAGTTTTTAATGTTCTATGAAATACATTGTATGGACAAAGGGAAGCAATTCCTAATTCCTATGCAAATTAATTATCCAAAGGTCTAAAATGATATATTCTAGAGGAAACTTGGTACCCTTCTTCTGACAAACCTATAAAGATATACTGTACACACAAGAAGAATAACTTCACAGTGGTACACTTTTACATAAAACTTTGATTCATAACAAATTAACAGTAAATCCTCCTGTACAATATGATGGGAACTTTGTCTTTATTTTGTTCTCCATTCCAAAAATAATATATATATATCTTTTGCCTTAGCTTTCAGTACTTTCAGTACTTTGATTATACCCAGCGATACCCTTACTTCTTATAATTACCAAGCAAAGGTAAACTAATATGTCGGCACTTCCTTCAAAACGATAGTCGGAAGAGATGGGAAGGTTCTCAAAACCAGAAAAAGTGGGGGTTTTTTAATCTCAATTTAAAGCTTTTTAACTTGCACTGTCAGCTTTAAGATTGTAGTTTAAACTGTAATAAATGAAACATGTAACTGAAAATGTTTGATTGAATAAATTACTTATTTATACACAGTTACAGTAAGATTACAAACAGAAAATTCTAGTCTGTCTATCTAATATAGTTATCTTGAGTCATATGATCTAGTATGGTCACTAGCTGATGTTTGGCCAGAAGCATTTAAGGAATGGTGGGTTTTTTTTACAACATTCATGAGGTCATAACAAAATAACACTAACTATTAGAATATGTCCAGAAGGCCAATGTTGTGATGACATCATGAATGTTGGAAAAATTAATTCCATTCCTTATATTTACATTTTTAAGTGTTTTGAAATTTTCGATGAAAGCAAAAAAAAAAAGGGGGGGGGGGCAAAGCAGCAGAGAGAACAATGTGTTTTTTGCAGGAAAATATAAAACTTTTGCTAGGGATCCGAGCAACAGCATGACAACAAAACAAACAAGATATATAGTTCCATATTCAAAATTTAATTAGTAGAACTTATACAAGTTGTATACTATTATCATATACTTTTCACACCTTATTTGAGCTTTAAAATCAAGCCAATCATGTTTAATGTTAATTCATATTAGACTAAGAAAACCACATCGAGGGCTGTGTCAAGGCAAACGTGAACCAAAAACCAGTAGGCTCTGTGCTATGTCATTGTAGTGTTGTGGTCACCTGTGTTATGCAAAAATGAATGTCATTTTCATCAATGGATCCAAGTATACAGAATGTAAATTGTACAAATGAGTGACCTTCACCATATTCAAGGTCGCAGTGGTCAAATATATTCAACATTTCTTCTAAAAAACCAAAATGGCTAGGGTGATAATATATGGCGAGAAATATGCTTGGATGAAGTGCTACCAAGTTTGTTCAAATGAATTATCATGACCTTCACCTTCATTCAAGATCACAGGGTCAGTTGTCTTAATAGACCTTTAAACAACTTCTATTGAATAACCAAAACAACCAGGGTGATGATATGTGGCTGGCATGGCAACACGCTGGGATTAAGGTCTACCAAGTTTGATCAAATTAACGACCTTGACTCATATTCAAGGCCATATAGATTAAATATGTTAAAAACTTATAGTGACTTCTGAAAAACCAAAATGGCTAGGGTGATGATATATGGCAAGGAGTATGCTTGGATGAAGTGCTACCAAGTTTGTTCAAATGAATTATCATGACCTTCACCTTCATTCAAGATCACAGGGTCAGTTGTCTTAATAGACCTTTAAACAACTTCTATTGAATAACCAAAACAACCAGGGTGATGATATGTGGCTGGCATGGCAACACGCTGGGATTAAGGTCTACCAAGTTTGATCAAATTAACGACCTTGACTCATATTCAAGGCCATATAGATTAAATATGTTAAAAACTTATAGTGACTTCTGAAAAACCAAAATGGCTAGGGTGATGATATATGGCAAGGAGTATGCTTGGATGAAGTGCTACCAAGTTTGTTCAAATGAATTATCATGACCTTCACCTTCATTCAAGATCACAGGGTCAGTTGTCTTAATAGACCTTTAAACAACTTCTATTGAATAACCAAAACAACCAGGGTGATGATATGTGGCTGGCATGGCAACACGCTGGGATTAAGGTCTACCAAGTTTGATCAAATTAACGACCTTGACTCATATTCAAGGCCATATAGATTAAATATGTTAAAAACTTATAGTGACTTCTGAAAAACCAAAATGGCTAGGGTGATGATATATGGCAAGGAGTATGCTTGGATGAAGTGCTACCAAGTTTGTTCAAAAAAATGATTTGACTCATATTCATGGTTTCAGGGGTCAAATATTTAAAAAAAAAAAAATAGCCTTGAATAACAGAAATGAATATGAATATGGTCAAATGTGTATGAACTTTTAAATGTCCTCATCTCATTATCAGTAAACAAAAGGTCTAGGATTGTGACGTTGCATACTGGGATGAATGGCTTTAAAGTTTGTTCAACTGAATAACCTTGTTAGATTTTCAAGGTTACAGGGGTCAAATGTGTTTAAATCATTTAACATTTTGTTTTGAGTGCCTTAGAGTCATTGATACTAACATTCTGCCTGTACACACTATTTTTGTCCACTTTTAAGGTTTCAAGTGTGATATTAATAGAGGAGTTTGGCAGACTCATTAGGCCTCTTGTTATATATATATATATATAATACCGTGTAGTCAGAGGACAAATCCATCCTATGCCAGCTAATTATGGAGCAAAATCAAGGCTACAATCTGTGTATACATGCCATTTGAGTTTGAAGATTCTATTTGTTTTATATATTTTTCCATAGATTATATACGTAGTTAGAATATACTACGGTAAATTTGGCATTCTTGAACTCAAGGAGTGAAGTGATACTAGGGTATGTGGCAAATAAATATGAATAGTCTTTTGTTGCATTCAAAAGATTTTTCTTGTTTCAGCTTCCAACAATACACAGAATGTACAGTTTGTGCCAGCGAATGTTAACCCACAACAGATTGTTTACATGGCACCAATGCCTGTTCCGGGTTTCTCCAGTCATCAAGTATCGCCAAGTAGTGCCAGTTACTCTTCACCAACTTATGGATACAAACGTAAGTCTACACTACATAATAAGATATGCAATTGATAGTGGCACAAAACTAACTAGTACATTAATGTATATCAGTGTCACACAAAACTGTAACTAGTACATAACAGTATATCAGTAAGTGTCACACAAAACTGTAACTAGTACATTACAGTATATCAGTAAGTGTCACACAAAACTGTAACTAGTACATTACAGTATATCAGTAAGTGTCACACAAAACTGTAACTAGAACATTAAAGTATATCAGTAAGTGTCACACAAAACTGTAACTAGTACATAACAGTATATCAGTAAGTGTCACACAAATCTGTAACTAGTACATTACAGTATATCAGTAAGTGTCACACAAAACTGTAACTAGTACATTACAGTATATCAGTGTCACACAAAACTGTAACTAGAACATTTAAGTATATCAGTGTCACACAAAACTGTAACTTGTACATTACAGTATATCAGTAAGTGTCACACAAAACTGTAACTAGTACATTACAGTATATCAGTGTTACACAAAACTGTAACTAGAACATTTAAGTATATCAGTGTCACACAAAACCGTAACTTGTACATTACAGTATATCAGTAAGTGTCACACAAAACTGTAACTAGAACATTAAAGTATATCAGTGTCACACAAAACTAACTTGTACATTAAGGTATATCAGTAAGTGTCACACAAAACTGTAACTTGTACATTACGGTATATCAGTAAGTGTCACACAGAACTGTAACTAGTACATTACAGTATATCAGTAAGTGTCACACAAAACTGTAACTAGTACATTACGGTATATCAGTAAGTGTCACACAAAGCTGTAATTTTGGGACTTCTTTTGCTTCAAAATCTTATACACTTCCTAAAGTGTTGTTCAGATCTGGTATTTTCCCTGGGGCTGAAGGGATGATGCACCAATCGTAAAGAAAAATAAATCACCCATATCCTGCCCCCTCCCTATATTACCTCATACACACATGACAGGAATAGAGAGGCCGGTACATCTATGCTACATATGCATGATACAAGGCTATTAGCCAGCCAACCATCTGCTTGTCTTTTAGATTGGGCAGTTTTCTTCAAAAGGCCCATTTAGACGGGCAACTTCTCACTATATATCCTTACTATTTCACTTAATTTTGGACAAGCAGTTTTGTCAAAATTGGCTAAATATCAGCTTTTTGGACAGGTAGGTTTGAAATCCTAGCTAAATGCCTGCGTAATACTTCATAATACTACCGGATATATATATTTTTGCTGGGCATTTAGAGATAAATATACCAGTTTCAACATTGGATTGGCCCTTAGGTCCAGTCCTACCCCTGGAGATTAGTCCCTGGGTCATTGCAGGGGAACAGTCTAGATCCCAACCCTATGCCTGTAACCGTATATACGGTTCCTAGACATGACAAGACAAACAGAATCATGCTTTCAGGATTTGTCTCTAGCCCAGCCTTGCCCCTTGTAACTAATCCCTAGGTCATAACATATAACACATTGTGATTCCCACCACATAACATATAACACATTGTGATTCCCACCACATACCAATAACACATTGTGATTCCCACCACATACCAATCAAAATTGTGATTCCCACCACATACCAATCAAAATTGTGATTTCCACCACATACCAATAACAATTGTGATTCCCACCATACCAATAACACATTGTGATTCCCACCACATACTAATAACAATTGCAAGACACAAGAGACCAATAAATTTGTGCTACCAAGCTTAATATTGGCCTTTTGTCTGCTCTCACCCTTGGGGTAAGTACCTGACTCATAACATGGAAACAGTTGAGATGTGGATCCATTTCCATGGAAATCAAATCTTACACAAATGAAGGAATTAAATCTCCAGGAAGGCAATTTTCAACCAAATTGTCCTGATAACATGCCTGGTAAAAAGGAGTCAAATTGAAACATTTGCTTGCGCTACTTCCTAAACTACTGGGCCGTTTTTTGCCAAATTGCTGTGGTACCATGTACAAAAATATTTGGCTTTCCTAGCTTCCACACTACTGGGCAGATTTTACTTTGTTTCCTAAATAGTGGGATAGCAATTCAAGGCATTTTGGCTCCTCCTGTTGTATATAAGAATAATTCAGCTCCAAAGGAGCTTGGGGGACTATGTCCAAAAGGGAGAACTTTTCAGTTTTGTATTAAAACTTTAAATGCCTGTCCTATTTGAGCAGTTGATTGTATTTCAACCAAGTTTGTTAATAGTCATTGCTGGTACCAAGAAATTGAACATCAAATAAGAATAGGTTGTTGTCCCCCTTGGTACTGAGAGGGAGAGCCCAAAATTAAATGAGGAAATATTTGTAATATTACTTAAATATGGAATATTTTGCCAAGTGAGTGTTGCAGGCTCTCATGGCTGCTTGTTGTTGATTTAATTTCCAAATAAAAAGAAATTACGGACCGTATAAGTAGTATAGGGCTGCCATGATTCCCCTACCTCATGATACAATATGCATCCCAGTATGATACTTATAATACAATACGTATCACGATACACATATCTGCTTGAAAGGCAACTTAATTACTAATGATCAAGTGCAGGATTTAACAGAGTTTTGTCATAGGCTTAAAAAGTAAATATTGTCATCATATATTTTTGTATGATTTTAGTCCTTTTTACACTGTACCAAATCTTTACTGAAGAATTCCAAAACAATAAGTAAACTCACCCAGTTTTATCAAAAAAATCATTGGTAATTTCAGTACCCTTAATGTATCAGGCGAACAAAACAATTTAAAACGATACACAGGAAAGTATCACAACACAATACAGTACCATATATGCATAGTTGCAGCCCTACTTATAGGATATGCATTGTTTTTTTTTGTTTTTTTTTATCCAGACATTGAAAAAGAAATAAACTACCTAACAAGGAAACTAGGAAGAGAATGGCGTTTTTTCATGCGCACCTTGGGAATATCAGATTACGACATGGCTGAGATGGAACAGCAACACCCACGTAACATGCGTGAACAGATCCATGGCTGTTTTGTGATCTGGGTACAGCAGAATAAAGGGGCCGTACACAAGAAGATGCTGACGAAGGCTTTGATGGACGTTTCTGTGGAGAGATTTGATCTTTGTGCTAACCTGGAGGAAAATGACTTTTCTTAATTTTGTATAAAGAGAAGAAACACGGTTATGAAGATTCATGACCTGTATGCTTGTCCTTTGATTATTGAAGACATGAAGATCATGGCTGTTTTTGAAATAATCAACATATGTGTGTGTATTATGGTGGAATATATAATGAGGGTGAGAAAATGTGGGGAAAATATTAATAAGCGACCCAAGTTGATGAATCCCAGTTACATACGCCACCATAATGGGCAATCATTCATTGATTATATCTTTCTACCAAGTAAGATGTAATGAAAGTCTTTTTCGTGTCTGCCTCATTGTCCATACACATATGATAACCAAAATGACTTAGATAATCTAGTTATTTAAATCAGGCTGTTGCATACATGTGCATGCTAATATTTGTCACATGAAGCCCGTATGTCATTTTTAGCTCCACTGGCCCCTGGGCCAAGTTTGTTCAAATGAATGATCTTGACTTATATTCAAGGTCACAGGGGTCAAATATATTAAAAACTTTAAACAACTTCTTCTGAAAAACCAAAAGGCCTAGGATTATGATATTTGGACAGTTACATGCTCAGATAAAAAAAAAAAAGCACTTGGCTTGTTCTAATTAATGACCTTTATCCATATTCATGGTCACGCAAGCAGATGGCATATCGTTCTCCATCAATGAAAAGTGTCATTACATTGCAAGCGTGTGACAGTATATTGTAAATCCTGGAAAGCAGAGTTTGATATACTGTCAATTGACCTTGATATTAATAGAAGCATTTATCTTTAGTTCATGTCCTAAAGATAAGAATATACGGCATACCATGTATTTAATTGTGGAAAAGAAAGTCACTGCAGAAATATATATGGGAAGCATTCATTTGCAAGCAGATCGAAAAAGAAATGTTGATGTTCTTATTTTGTACATATATTAATGTCTATTTCAATCACTTATAGAATGAATTTCTTAAGTCTGTGAGGTGACATGTCATTTTTCAGGCTGTGGCAATGCTGTGTGTGTATAGCTACTCAGACCTGGCAATTAGTTGTACAGGTAGTAACAGACTGACATGTTTTACCTTGATTGTAGATTGTCATCCTCTCCAACTGAGAAAAACAAATAATAAAAATAAATAAAAATAACCTATGGAAAGATCTATTTATAGATTCCTAGGGTACACACTGATTGAAACCTTAGTTGCATTGCATTTTTCAGTAAAAGTTGTAATAATTTTGTAGTTTTATTTATTCACCACATAAGTATTTACTATGAGCAAATAGAACTACAGTTTTGTTAATACTCGGTCATAACATGGATCTTCATCCAATAATCATATATATACATTTCTGGTCATTAAAATATATTACAAGGATTGTAACCCATGTTAGGATTCACCCATTTGGACGTGGTCCTTGGGACGTAACATGAACATAGATGAGTTCTCCAACCTATGACCTTAATATAAAATAGGTGGCATGAAGAAACGAACACAATCTTGCTTCCAGGATTTACCCTGGGGTTCCACCCTACCTCTCGTGACTTTGTTCCTTGATCATAACATATAAACGATAAAAATACCCACCAAATGAACATTTTTAATGATGCAATTAATTGCATAGACAAGAAGAAACAAGTAAAATCAGAAATGGCCCAGAAATAACATCTTCGTAATACGGAAATGCACCAGATCCCATAAAATTGTATAATACGGATCTCAACATTTACTGCGAACCTCTCTTAGATTCCTTGGGTCCCGAAAATTAGTTGTAGAAGCTGAGATTGAGATTACAAAATAAACATGAGAACAATACATGCCCTGTGGATCTTTTGTTACTTTGAGTGCTAGTCACAGCTAAAGTTGTGCTGTAAGTCTGTGGCCACCACTGCTAGTCACAACTATAGTTGCACATTCTATAAAATGGTATTTTATATGGTCAAAAGCTAATCGTGTTGGTTATAATTTAATCAAACACATAAAATAACCAATTTCCATTGGTATTAATATGTTTTAATATTAACACAAGTATTATTTTTGCAATATTTTTACTAAAATTGTGACTTATGAAGTTATATCTAAATTTAAACTGCAGTGAAAAGTCAATTTTCCTAATTAATTCAGCACTGATTGATTACCGTATGTTATTTTAATGTAGTACTCTAAGGGTGAAAGAGGGCACTTAATTGCTTTTCTACTACAGACAAACACTACAACCGCTGAATTTAGATGATCATGGAATAGCTTTTCGACTACAGACAAACACTACAACCGCTGAATTTAGATGATCCTAGAATAGCTTTTCTAATACAGACAAACGCTGCAACAGGTGAATTTAGATGATCATAAAAAAGCTTTTCTACTTCAGACAAAAGCTACAACAGCTGAATTTAGATGATCATGGAATAGCTTTTCGACTACAGACACACACTACAACCGCTGAATTTAGATGATCATAGAATAGCTTTCCATCTACAGACAAAAGATACCACAGCTGAATTTAGATGATCATAGAAAAGCTTTTCTACTACAGACAAACGCTACAACAGCTGAATTTAGATTATCATGGAATAGCGTTACTACAGACAAACGTTACAACAGCAGAATTTAGATGATCATAGAATAGCTTTTCTACTACAGACAAACACTACAACATCTGAATTTAGATGGCAATAGAATAGCTTTTCGACTTCAGACAAACGCTGCAACAGCAGAAGTAAGATGGTAATAGAATAGCTTTCCGATTACAGACAAACACTACAACAGCTGAATTTAGATTATCATGAAATAGTTTTTTTACTATTGACAAACGTTACAACAGCAGAAGTAAGATGATCATAGAATAGCTATTCTACGACACAAAAAAAACGCACACTAAAACAGCTGAATATAGATGATCGTAGAATAGCTTTTCTACTACGGACAAACGCTAAAACAGCTGAATTTAGATGATCATAGAATACTTTTTTTACTACAGACAAACGTAACAACAGCATTATCATGGAATAGCTTTATTACTATAGACAAACGTTACAACAGCTGAATTTAGATGATCATAGAATAGCATTTCTACTACAGACAAAAGCTACAACAGCTGAATTTAGATGATCATAAAATAGCTTTTCTACTACAGACAAACACAACAACAGCTGATTTTAGATGATCATAGAAAAGCTTTTCTACTACAGACAAAAGCTACAATATCTGAATTTAGATGATCATAGAATAGCTTTTCTACTACAGAAAAACGCTACAACAGCTGAATTTAGATGATCATAGAATAGCTTTTCTACTACAAACATATAACGGCTGAATTTAGATGCTCATAGAATAACATTCCTACTACAGACAAAAGATTTAACAGCTGAATTTAGATTATCATGCAATAGCATTTCTACTACAGACAAAAGATACCACATCTGAATTTAGATGATCATGGAATAGCTTTTCTACTACAGACAAACGCTACAACCGCTGAATTTAGATGATCATAGAATAGCTTTTTTACTACAGACAAACGTTACAACAGCATTATCATGGAATAGCTTTATTACTACAGACAAACGTTACAACAGCAGAAGTGAGATGATCATAGAATAGCTTTTCTACTACAGACAAACACTACAACATCTGAATTTAGATGATCATAGAATTGCTTTCCTACTACAGACAAAAGATATCACAGCTGAATTTGGAAGATCATACAATATCTTTTCTACAGCAGACAAACGCTACAGCAGGTAATTGAGATGATCATAGAATAGCTTTTCGACTTCAGACAAACACTACAACCGCTGAATTTAGATTATCATAGAATATCTTTACGACTGCAGACAAACACTACAACAGCTGAATTAAGATGATCATATACTGGCTTTTCTACTACAGATGATCATAGAATACTTTTTTTACTACAGACAAACGTAACAACAGCATTATCATGGAATAGCTTTATTACTATAGACAAACGTTACAACAGCTGAATTTAGATGATCATAGAATAGCTTTTCTACTACAGACAAAAGCTACAACAGCTGAATTTAGATGATCATAAAAAAGCTTTTCTACTACAGACAAAAGCTACAACAGCTGATTTTAGATGATCATAGAAAAGCTTTTCTACTACAGACAAAAGCTACAACATCTGAATTTAGATGATCATAGAGTAGTTTTTCTACTACAGACAAAAGCTACAACATCTGAATTTAGATGATCATAGAATTGCTTTTCTACTACAGAAAAACGCTACAACAGCTGAATTTAGATGATCATAGAATAGCTTTTCTACTACAAACAAACATAACAGCTGAATTTAGATGCTCATAGAATAGCATTCCTACTACAGACAAAAGATTTAACAGCTGAATTTAGATTATCATGGAATAGCATTTCTACTACAGACAAAAGATACCACAGCTGAATTTAGATGATCATGGAATAGCTTTTCTACTACAGACAAACGTTACAACAGCAGAAGTAAGATGATCATAGAATAGTCTTTCAACGACAGACAAACACTAAAACTGCTGAATTTAGATGATCGTAGAATAGCTTTTCTACTACGACAACTGAATTTGGATTATCATAGAATAGCTTTTTACTGCAGACAAACGTTAAAATAGCATAATCATGGAATAGTTTTATTACTACAGACAAACGTTACAACAGCAGAAGTTAAATGATCATAGAAAAGTTTTTCTACTACAGACAAACGTCACAACAGCTGAATTTAGATGATCATGGAATAGCTTTTCTACTACAGACAAACGTTACAAAAGCAGAAGTTAGATGATCATAGAATAGTCTTTCAACGGCAGACACAAGCTACAACAGCTGAATTTAGATGAGCATAGAACAGATTTTCTACTACAGACAAACGCTACAACAGCTGAATTTATATTATCATATACTGGCTCTTCTACGACAGACAAACACTACAACAGCTGAATTAAGATGATCATATACTGGCTTTTCTACTAATGACAAACGCTGCAACAACTGAATTTAGATGATCATAGAATAGCTTTTCTACGACAGAAAAACACTAAAACAGCTGAATTTAGATAATCATAGAAAAGCTTTTCTACTACAGACAAACACTACAACAGCTGGATTTAGATGATCATATAATAGCTTTTCTACTACAGATAAACGCTACAACAGCAGAAGTTAGATGATCATAGAATAGTCTTTCAACGACAGACAAACACTAAAACTGCTGAATTTAGATGATCGTAGAATAGCTTTTCTACTACGGACAACAACTACAACAGCTGAATTTAGATTATCATAGAATAGTTTTTCTACTACAGACAAACGCTACAACCGCCGAATTTAGATGATCATAGAGTAGCTTTTTTACTACAGGCAAACGTTACAACAGCATTATCATGGAATAGCTTAATTACTACAGACAAACGTTACAACAGCAGAAGTGATATGATCATAGAATAGCTTTTCTGTTACAGAAAATTGCTGCAACATCTTAATTTAGATGATCATATAATAGCTTTTCTACTACAGACAAACATATCACAGCTGAATTTAGATGCTCATAGAATAGCATTCCTACTACAGACAAAAGATATAACAGCTGAATTTAGATTATCATGGAATAGCATTTCTACTACAGACAAAAGATACCACAGCTGAACTTAGATGATCATAGAATAGCTTTTCTACTACAGACAAACACTACAACAGCTGAATTTAGATGATCATAGAATAGCTTTCCTAATACAGACAAACACTACAACAGCTGAATATAGATGATCGTAGAATAGCTTTTCTACTACAGACAAACACTACAACAGCAGAAGTTAGATGATCATAGAATAGTTTTTCTACTACAGACAAACACTACAACAACTGAATTTAGATGGTCATAGAATAGCTTTTCTACTACAGACAAACACTACAACAGCTGAATTTAGATGATCATAGAATAGCTTTCCTAATACAGACAAACACTACAACAGCTGAATATAGATGATCGTAGAATAGCTTTTCTACTACAGACAAACACTACAACAGCAGAAGTTAGATGATCATAGAATAGTTTTTCTACTACAGACAAACACTACAACAACTGAATTTAGATGGTCATAGAATAGCTTTTCTACTACAGACAAACACTACAACAGCTGAATTTAGATGATCATAGAATAGCTTTCCTAATACAGACAAACACTACAACAGCTGAATATAGATGATCGTAGAATAGCTTTTCTACTACAGACAAACACTACAACAGCAGAAGTTAGATGATCATAGAATAGTTTTTCTACTACAGACAAACACTACAACAACTGAATTTAGATGGTCATAGAATAGCTTTTCTACTACAGACAAACACTACAACAGCTGAATTTAGATGATCATAGAATAGCTTTTCTACTACAGACAAACGCTGCAACAGCAGAAGTTAGATGATCATAGAATAGGTTTTTCTTATACAGACAAACACTACAACAGCTGAATTTAGATGCTCATAGAATAGCATTCCTACTACAGACAAAAGATTTAACAGCTGAATTTAGATGATCATGGAATAGCAATTCTACTACAGACAAAAGATACCACAGCTGAATTTAGATGATCATGGAATAGCTTTTCTACTACAGACAAACGTTACAACAGCAGAAGTTAGATGATCATAGAATAGTCTTTCAACGGCAGACACAAGCTACAACAGCTGAATTTAGATGAGCATAGAACAGATTTTCTACTACAGACAAACGCTACAACAGCTGAATTTATATTATCATATACTGGCTCTTCTACGACAGACAAACACTACAACAGCTGAATTAAGATGATCATATACTGGCTTTTCTACTAATGACAAACGCTGCAACAACTGAATTTAGATGATCATAGAATAGCTTTTCTACGACAGAAAAACACTAAAACAGCTGAATTTAGATAATCATAGAAAAGCTTTTCTACTACAGACAAACACTACAACAGCTGGATTTAGATGATCATATAATAGCTTTTCTACTACAGATAAACGCTACAACAGCAGAAGTTAGATGATCATAGAATAGTCTTTCAACGACAGGCAAACACTAAAACTGCTGAATTTAGATGATCATATAATAGTTTTTCTACTACAGACAAACGTTACAACAGCAAAAGTAAGATGATCATAGAATAGCTTTTCTATTACGGACAACAACTACAACAGCTGAATTTAGATGCTCGTAGAATAGCATTCCTACTACAGACAAAAGCTACTACATCTGAATTTAGATGATCATATAATAGTTTTTCTACTACAGACAAACATATCACAGCTGAATTTAGATTATCATGGAATAGCATTTCTACTACAGACAAAAGATATAACAGCTGAATTTAGATGATCATATAATAGCTTTTCTACTACAGACAAACATATCACAGCAGAAGTGATATGATCATAGAACAGCTTTTCTATTACAGACAATTGCTGCAACATCTTAATTTAGATGATCATATAATAGCTTTTCTACTACAGACAAACATATCACAGCTGAATTTAGATGCTCATAGAATAGCATTCCTACTACAGACAAAAGATATAACAGCTGAATTTAGATTATCATGGAATAGCATTTCTACTACAGACAAAAGATACCACAGCTGAACTTAGATGATCATAGAATAGCTTTTCTACTACAGACAAACACTACAACAGCTGAATTTAGATGATCATAGAATAGCTTTCCTAATACAGACAAACACTACAACAGCTGAATATAGATGATCGTAGAATAGCTTTTCTACTACAGACAAACACTACAACAGCAGAAGTTAGATGATCATAGAATAGTTTTTCTACTACAGACAAACACTACAACAACTGAATTTAGATGGTCATAGAATAGCTTTTCTACTACAGACAAACACTACAACAGAGATGATCATAGAATAGCTTTTCTACTACAGACAAACGCTGCAACAGCAGAAGTTAGATGATCATAGAATAGGTTTTTCTTATACAGACAAACACTACAACAGCTGAATTTAGATGCTCATAGAATAGCATTCCTACTACAGACAAAAGATTTAACAGCTGAATTTAGATGATCATGGAATAGCAATTCTACTACAGACAAAAGATACCACAGCTGAATTTAGATGATCATGGAATAGCTTTTCTACTACACACAAACGTTACAACAGCAGAAGTTAGATGATCATAGAATAGTCTTTCAACGACACACAAACACTACATCCGCTGAATTTAGATGATCATAGAATAGCTTTTTTACTACAGACAAACGTTACAGCAGCATTATCATGGAATAGCTTTATTACTACAGACAAAAGTTACAACAGCAGAAGTGAGATTATCATAGAATAGGTTTTCTACTACAGACAAACACTACAACAGCTGAATTTAGATTATCATGGAATAGCTTTATTACTACAGACAAAAGCTACAACAGCAGAAGTGAGATTATCATAGAATAGCTTTTCTACTACAGACAAACACTACAACAGCTGAATTTAGATTATCATGGAATAGCTTTACTACTTCAGACAAAAGATACCACAGCTGAATTAAGATGATCATGGAATAGCTTTTCGACTACAGACAAACACTACAACAGCTGAATTTAGATTATCATGGAATAGCTTTTTTACTACAGAAAAACGCTACAACAGCTGAATTTAGATGATCATAGAATAGATTTTTACTGCAGACAAACGTTACAACAGCATAATCATGGAATAGTTTTATTACTACAGACAAACGTTACAGCAGCAGAAGTTAAATAATCATAGATTTTTTTTCTCTACTACAGACAAACGTCACAACAGCTGAATTTAGATGATCATGGAATAGCTTTTCAACTACAGACAAACGTTACAACAGCAGAAGTTAGATGATCATAGAATAGTCTTTCAACGGCAGACAAACACTACAACAGCTGAATGTAGATGCTCATAGAATAGCATTCCTACTACAGACAAAGATTTAACAGCTGAATTTAGATTATCATAGAATAGTTTTTCTACTACAGACAAACACTGTTTAAAATTACAAGTCATCATTTCAATGATATTATCCAATTAAATAGATCTCTATGTCAAAATAAACTTCACGTCCTATCAACAGCTATACATGGTCATTTATGGACAGCCTCCCCCATTAATTTTGCTCGATGCATGCGTGTGGTGAGTTTGTGAATAATTCATTTGTGTATTGGGAGTCTGTGGTATGTTTATGTTTGTCTCCTTGTGATAGTGCAGGACTGATGCTGACTTTATAGTGAAATTTCTCTGGAGCATACTGCTGAAGACATCTTATTTTACGATCGAACCTCGTTATCTCACCATCTGCAATAGCCATGGTTTCATAATTTAAATTTGTACTATTCAACCTTGGCAACTTGGTATATATACTGGGCGCCGCCATTATTATTAGCTTACCTGGTCCAAAGGACCACGGTGAGCTTATGCCATACCGTGGCGTCCGTCCGTCGTCCGTCCGTCAACAATTTCTTGAAACGACCTCTTCTTCTTAACCACTGATTGGAATTTGGAATGTAACTAAATTTGACTGGAAGCATTCCTAGGAAGTGGGGATTCAAAATTGTACAAATGGTTGGGCTGACCCCCCAGGGGGCTGAGGGGCGGGACCAAAAAGGTTTTTTTGGCTATATTGCTTTTAGCAACTTCCAACTTCTTCTCTGGAACTTTGTGATGGATATCAACCTTATTAGAATGGAAGCATCCCTAGGTGGTGGGGATTCAGAATTGTACAAATGGTGGGGCTGACCTCCAGAGGGCTGAGGGCTGGGCCAAAAGGGGGCAATTTGGCTAGATTGCTTTACATGACTTCTTCTGCAATACTATGCACTGGATATCGATCATATTTGGTCGGAAGCATTCATAGGAGGCAGGGATTCAAAATTGTACAAATGGTGGGTCTGACCCCCCAGGCTAAGGGATGGGGCCAAAAAAAGTGTATTGCCTTGAAATGGTTGAGATCCCCATCATATACAATTGCTGAGTATAAAGAGAAGAATGCAAATTTGCTTCCGGGATGGCTCTAGGGTCTGGCCCCACCCTTGGAAACATAGTCCTTAGGCCATAACTTAAAAACGGTTGAGATCCCCTCCCCACCCCAAAACTATATATACAAATGCTGGGCATAAAGAGACGAATGCAGTAACGATATTAGAATAGACCCTGGGGTCTGACCGAACCCCTAGGGACCTAGTTTCTTAGTCACAGCTTGGAAACAGTTGAGATCCCCGACCTATAACCATATAGACAATTGTTGAGTATAAAGAGAGGAATGCACATATGCTTCCAGGATGGTCTTGGGGACTGCCCCACCCTTGGAGACTTAACCCCGCGGTCATAACTTTGAAACGGTTGAGATCCCCACCCCAAAACTATATATACAAATGCTTGGCAAAAAGAGACAAATGCAGTCATGATATTAGAATTGATCCTGGAATCTGGCCACAACCATAGGGACCTAGTTTCTGAGTCACAGATTGGAAAAAGTTGAGATCCCCACCCCATAACCATGCATAAAATTGCTGGGCATGAAAAATCGAATACAGATATATATGCTACAAGGATTGGCCTTGGGGTCTGGCATTTTCCCATGGATCTCATTTGGAGAATATATTGCAATGATTGCTTAGATATCCAGGTGAGCGATACAGGCCCTATGGGCCTTGTTTTAACATGCACAGGGACTTGGTATTAATTTATAACCCTCAGTTCATATATGTGTATTATATAATGTATGATATGAAAAAGTTATGTGGACCATAGGATGGTAATTCGTGCCAAGTCCCCATGCCAGGTCAATATTTTGAAAGCTTAGGCCGCTAAGGTTGAATACATAAATATGTGAATACAAAATGAACGCTTGGCTAGCAAAGAAGGCTGGCCCGAAAATTGTTTTGGGCGAGTACATTTTATTTTACGTGCCCAAGATGAATATTGGTAGCCCAAATATTTTACGAAGATTTTTTTCAGTGTTGAGCAATAAAAAATGGCAATAAAGCAATATAAATAGATGTTCTTTATTATTCAATCAAACCATCTCGACACATAACTCTAAAAACCCTCCCCTCATTCCCATAGTCTTCATTGTCACTGTGTCAATTCTGATGCACTTGCATTTTTAGGTCACCTGAGACAAAGTCTCAAGTGACCTATTGCGATCACCTTTTGTCCGGCGGCGTCCGTCGTGCGTCCGTAAAAAATTTACATTTTCGCCTTCTTCTCCAAAACCCCTGAACCAATTTCAATGAAATTTTGCAGAAACCTTCCATGGTCAAACGTTAACAAAAATAGTGGCCGGTTTAGTCCCCAACCCCCAGGGGCCTGAAAAGGGTCAAATTGACTAAAATCCCGAAAATCTTCTCCTCAAGACCCAGATATGGTAGAATCGAATACTCTTAATAGATGGAAGGGTCTTAAGGTGCTTAACCAAAATTGTGAATTTTATGACCCTGGGGTCTCACATTTCCGCCTTGGGAGGGGGTAAACTTTACTTAATTTATATAAGGAAATCATATTTTGGACCAACATTTGTTTAATTTCCATTGGAAGTAATTCAATGTGGGTTAGCATTATCAGTATTGGGTAGCAATTTGATGGTATGCACATATCAGCCCTGACTGACCCCCCAGGACTGATGGGTGGGGCCAAAAAGGGTTGAATTGACTGAAATTTCAAAAATCTTCTTCTCAAAGACACAGATATGGTAGAATCAAACACTCTTCATAAATGGAAGGGTCTTAAGGTTTATGACCCTAGGGTCTCACGTTAACCCCCTGGGGAAGGAGGGGGGGGCAAAATTTATTATGGTTTATAATGGCAAATGATACTTTGAATATTACATGTTAATATCTTGATTTGAATTATAACCCTGAGTTGACAGTTTGAAACTCTGAAAATTTTGAGCCAGCCCTACCCCAAGGGCTGTAGGGTGGGGCCTAAAAGAGTCGGTGTGATGAAATTTCTTCATTTTCCTTGTTTAGAACCGGAGGTGTTAGTTTCAAATACTTTTCAGTCTTAAATCTGTATGCTAGATATTTGAATGAGGTGGTTTTATTGTTTTTTGTCACTTTGAATAATATTTCTGTTCATGTTAAAAACAAAATCAACTCTCTGTATAAATATATCAGGTGACCGTTAAGGCCCATGGGCGTATTGTTAACGGTGTTCTTGAGAGAACAGGTTTTCAGAAAAACAGGTGTTCTGAAGTTCGGGTGTTTAATTTATGGGAGTAAACTACGATTTTGAGAATAATAATGTACTCGCCCAAAGATTTATTTTTGGGCAAGTAACATCCATCTTTTGACAATTTCTAGTCGCCCAATCAAGGTTTTGGTCGCCTTTGGCAACCAGGCGACAGGCAGTGTCGAACGCTAATGTTACAGACTTTACAGATAATGACAACAAAAACAGGCTGAAAACATGTATGGAATGTGTTTTTCTTAAGAGAGGCTGTATAAACACATTGTGAATATGGAAAATTGTGATGGAAGTCCATTTTACCGGAAATACCTGACGTTATTTTCAATACCTTCAGTTCCTCTATATTTCCACACTTTTCTCTGTATAAGGGATAGGAATCAGTTTGTTTTTTGGGTTTTATAAATCCTCGCAACCACTTTTAAGTCATATGTATAAGAAAGGTCTGCCAAATATCTGATTATTTGACAACTTTACTACAATTAATATATAGCAGGAATTGAGCTTTCTATATTCACTGCACTACACTTTATATTATTTGTTGACATTTTTCTGCTACAATACCTGGAGTTTCCTCAAAAGATGCTCAGATAACCGAAAAGAGTGTGAAACCTTAATCATATCTTTTAGAATACTGTGTTTTTAAAAAAAAGGTTATACCTGTATCTCTTCGATCCACTAAACATCAACAAACAACATTTTAACCCATCATTCCCTTAATCTGGGAATTAAAGGATTGTAAAATCAAAATATGTGTTCGCTTAAATGTTAAAATATTTCTGTTCAACATTCATATTTACAGTGGTGTTCAAATCCACTAATACATAAGTTGACATAAAATTGTACTGCAGTATTTTTGGTCTGATTTTTGACAGCTAAATAAGTCTCATCAAGGGTCATTGACCTGTCAGAAGTTGAAATAGCCAAAGTTATTTGACTTTGGTGTAGAAGCATTCAAAAAATAGAAGAAAGTTTAC
This sequence comes from Mizuhopecten yessoensis, assembly GCF_002113885.1. Classification (NCBI taxonomy): domain Eukaryota; kingdom Metazoa; phylum Mollusca; class Bivalvia; order Pectinida; family Pectinidae; genus Mizuhopecten; species Mizuhopecten yessoensis. The sequence goes on along the minus strand of NW_018403576.1, from coordinate 21,127 downwards.
GAACTTGAAAGGTATGCCCTTTGGTTTGCTTCCCTATACATCTTATTCTGGCAGTTTATCATTCATATTTTTATTTTTCCATTTGTTATGCACTTCATATACATCTGATGAGAATGGGAGATATTTAAAAATGCACAAAATTCACCAAGAAAGCTGAAAGTTACAAAACGCCAAAAGGTGAAACTTTACACCATGCAGGCCAGGTTTGAACATTTTACTTTAATGTTTGTTTTACTTTCCACGCGGGGAGGATTTTAAATGCATCCCGACTGTTATATCAATCAATTAATTTTCATTAAGATATGGTGTCCCTGAGAATTATTTCTTATATAATTTAAAATTTATTTCAAGTAATACTCATACTCTCTGTTTCAAACTTAGGAACACTTGCTATGTACTCTTTAAGTATTTGTGCAGTTATGATTGATTGACTTCCTTTTTATAATTTTCCTGTGAGTTGTACGTGTCCCTCTCATGATTTCCTCACATTTCTTTCTATTATATATCGGATATAGTTGTTAATTCCAGAAGTTCCAAGTTTCCTTTTAGGTAAAATATGTCATGTTTAGGTGACTTTTGAGAATTGGTAGTTTTGCGAAATTTGCTTATTGTTTTGCAAGGTTCCAATATTTTTATGTTTATAACATATATAGGGTGCTCCCATAGCTACCACTTTCTTTAAAATGTAGATTTTCTTCAAATTGTTTTTGGAAAAAAATATCCAGAAATTTTAGATGGTTTTGAATTTTGCTTAAAATTAATACCATACTGACAATGTCAGACAATTTCAGACATGCGAAACATATAATAATGTGTGATTCTTCTTGAATTTGGTATACAGATAGATCTTGAATTGACAGATCTGTCAGATCAGCACAAATTACTTAAATTGGAGTCTACATAAAGAGTTATGTCCCTTCACTTTCTTTTTCAAGATTACATGATTCAAACAATTTTCTACTTGAGTCATCGAATCTGTCAAAATCTGTCAAACCATAATTTACATACAATGTGCATGGGGCAGGGGGCGGGGGAGGGCATTGAATTGACCAAAATTGATCTTCTGCCCCCATTGCAACACACTGCCTTTGCTTGGTCGTGCCGCCTGAGAAGCATGGCGAACACTTTAAAAGGATCAGTCTATCCGTCATCACACGTTGTTGTTGGCGGCGGCAGTCACATTTAAGTTTTCCAGACTTTTTTTCGCCACCATTTACCATATCAATTTGTAACTTTGTATGTGGCTTAATCATGATAGATTACAGATCAAGTTCGAACCACGTGCCAATTTTTTTTTTTTTTTTTTTTGCTGGAGTTACATATATGCATGGTCCTTTCTTTGCACATTTGAAGTACTCATAATTAACTGTGTGTCATACTTTGTTCGTTACCACTTGCCTCTTTAATAGTATGTGGTTTTATCATAATGGATTACAGTTAGGGTCCAAACCATGTTTCAATATTTCATTTGTTGATGGAGTTATGGCCCTTTGCACATAAGAAATCTCATAATTAATGTTTTTCCAGACTTTTTTTCAATACCACTTGCAACATCAATTTGTAACCTAATAAGTGGCTTTATCATAATGGATTACAGTTTAAGTTCAAACCCTGAGTTAACATTCATTTTTTTTGCTGGAGTTATGGCCCTTCGCACATAGGAAATTATCAAAATAAAAAAAAAGGATTTATTTCGCTACCGCTTGCCATATCAATTTGAAACTTTGTTTGTGGCTTTATCATAATAGATTACAGAGTTTGAACCATGTAATACAATTCCATTTTGGACTGGAGTTATGGCCCTTTTGCACATAGGAAATTCTCATAATTAACTGTTTTCCATATTATTTGCAGCTTAGTATACATGTATAATGGATTACAGTTTGAGTTAGAATCTAGTGTCCATGTTCTACTTTTTCTGGAGTTATAGCCCTTTGCACATAGGAAATTATTATAAGTAACTGTATTTTTTCCGTCAACACATATAGTTTTCTTCTATAGGTGACACCCGTCCTAAATATGACCGTGGCTGTTGTTAGGGCACAAATCACCTGATACAGTAATCCTTTGAAGTCCTTCTGTATGGCTTGATGATGTTTTCAAACCAATGGTCTGGAGCATTACTTGGTAAAGAAGACTGAATGCCGTTTAACAGAGGGTATCTCTCATAATACTATGTCTCCCTAGGGGGAGGAGTGGGGTCCCACAGGGGTATTCTTCAATTCAATTACACATTTTGTTGTAAGGACCCCTGCACATCTATAGTAATCGGATTTTACGACTGTCTGTCCTTCTATCTGTTTTTAGCTCACCTGCCAAGGACAAGTGAGCTTTTGCCCTGGTGCGGCGTCCAGCGTCACGTTGCGTCGCATCCCAAATTCAATGTAAACACTTAGCAACTTCATTCTTTGACAGTTTTTGGTCAAACTTTATACAAAGGTCAAGTATGGAAAATCATCAACTGATTCAATTCAAACACTTAGCAACTTCATTATTTCACGGATTTTGGTCAAACTTTATACATAGGTCAGATATGGGTATACACTTGTGTTTCAAGGTTCCAAGGTCAAGGCCAAGGTCACTTGCTATATATAGAAAATCAACAACTGATTCAGTTTAAACACTTAGCAACTTCATTCGTTCATGGATTTTGGTCAAAATTTATGCAAAGGTCACGTATGAGTATACTTCGGACATTGCTGTGTTTCAGGGTTCCAAGGTCAAGGCCAAGGTCACTGTTGCTATATATAGAAAATCATCAACTGATTTAATTTAAACACTTAGCAACTTCATCCAATATGTTATGGAGAGGGTAATCACATACAGAAAAAAACATAAGAATATTAAAATCAATTTAAAGTGTAGTACCTTGTGTGTGTGCATGTTTCAGGTTATCAAGATCAAAGTGTAACTTTTGATAGAACACTTTAACTTATTTCACATGGCAGCGGGGGCATTTATGTCTTACAGACCTTTTCTAGTCTCTTTAAACATCTTCTCAATAACCTAGAGGCCCAGATACTTGGTATTGGGCCTGTAGCGTGCTGGGGTGAAGGGCTATCAAGATTGTTCAAATGAGTGACCTTGCCCGACTTTTCCAGGTCACAAGGATTTAATGAGGTAAAATGTTTAAATAAATTATTTTCAATAGGGGCCCAGAGACCTGATATTGTGCCTGTAGCATGCTTGAAAAAAGGACTACCAAATATGTTTTAATAAATTATCTTGCCTGCCTTTCAAGGTAACAGAGGTCAAATGTGTTAAAATCTTAAAACAACTTCTCAATAACTAAGAGGACCATGCTATTGAGCCTATAGCAGGTTACAAAGTGTGTTCAAATGAATGACATTGACCGACTTTCAAGGTCACATGGGTCAAATGTGCTAACATCTTTAAATAACTTCTTCTCAATCACCAAGAGGCCCAGAGACATGATATTGGGCCTGCAGCATGCTTGGATAAAGGACTACCAAGTTTGTTCAGAGGTCGCATAGGTCAAATGTGCTATGTTTGAATAAAGTGGTAATGAGCTTAGCATCCACATAAATGACCTAGATCAGCTTCAAAGTTGCATAAGAAGCAAATGAGCGACACAAGCCCATTGGGCTTCTTGTTTAATTTCTGCACAATATCTTCAGTAATGTTGGTTGGATTGCCTTCAGACTTTATCCAATGCTTTTCTGAAGAAAGTGCTCGCTATGAATAGCTTTTCAGGTCCGGCGATCAAAGGTCAAGGTCACTGTTACCATGAATAGAAAATTAGTTAAGGCACAATATTTCCAATTCTGTTGGGATGATTATACTCAGGCTTTATCAAGTGCTACCTCGGAGAAAGTGCCTGCTTTGGTGGTGAAAGGTAAAGGTCATTGTTACTTTAGAAAGTATTTGCTTAGGATACAATTTGTAGCTTTTGAGGCATCGATGTCAAATTTCAAGGTTAATGTTACTATAAATAGAAAAACATTTTATGCACAATATGTGGAGCTCTTTTGGGCCGTATGCTCTCCGGCTTTATCCAGTGTAATAAAATGATTGCTTAAGCTTTTGGATAGCTTTTCAGCCTTTGATATCAAAGGTCAAGGTCACTTACTATAAATAGAACATCAGTGTATATATATAAATCTTATTACCGGTTAGCTTGTAATAATAATAATAATACTTGACGCAGGCAATATGCCTATATATCCAGATCTGGAATATCGTCAAACACTATGCTGACGTCCCGGCAATGAATAAGTTCATTATTGTCTATCTCATGGTTATAGAAACAATCAGGTTGTCCCCAATACTTATCCAGACGGGATTCAAATGTTTTGATTGTTGGTGAGGTGACGACAGTATCGGGTAGGGAGTTCCAGTGGTTTACAATACGTTCTTTAAAAACATATTTTCTTAAATTCAACCTGCACATCCCCTTTAGTAGTGTGATACTGTGGCCTTTTGTTCTTTTGTTATTATTTAGGCATAAAAATCCTTCGCTGACCGCTACACTTGAACCATGTCTCCTCGCAGTCTTCTATGCTTGAGTGTTGGTAGTTTTAATACCCTTNTTATTGATCTGTTTGCTTTATTGACCGATTCGTGGATATGATCGCTGAAATGTAGGTGATTGTCCGTAATAATTCCTAGATCCTTTTCTTTTGTTATGTTTTCTAAAGTGACATCGACCCTCCCATCTTCCGTATCTTTATACAAATGTAGTGGCGCGTTGTTTATGTTCTTTCCAAAGGTTAATACTTTACATTTGTCGGGGTGAAATTTTAACAACCATTTATCTGACCATTCTTGGAGCTGGTCAAGAATCATCCTGTAGGGTAATATTTTGATCATAATTGTAAATTTTTGTACCAAGAATGTGGCTACGTTGATTGTTTCTGGGAGGTCATTTATGTAGATTACAAATAAGGATGGCTCTAAAACACTACCCTGTGGAATCCCACTAGTTACCTCCATCCATTTATTCGTTTCACCATTGACTGATACTCTCTGCTTCCGGTTTTTTATGAAACTGTGTACCCACCGCACAATTTCCGGTGATAGTCCGTATGATCTTAATTTGCCTATAAAACATAAGTGGGGAACAGTGTCAAATGCCTTCATAAAATCAAAATAAACTGTTTGGATTGATCTCCCTTGCTCGAGAGCCTCCGTCCAGTCGTCAATTACTTTTAACAGCTGAAGTACAGTTGATCTACCTTTTACGAATCCATATTGATGTTTACTCAGAAGTTGATTTCTCTCCAAATGGCTCATTATTCTTGTTCTTATCATCTTCTCCATAGTTTTACATAGAACACTGGTCAGACTTACAGGTCTGTAGTTCCCGGGATTTTTCTGATCCCCTTTTTTATGGATGGCGGTTATCTGTCCCTCCTTCCAGCTGGCCGGTAGTTCTCCTGTCTCTAGAGATTTGTTGAATATTTCACTCAATGGTGTGTTTATTATATCAGCAGTTTCTTTTAGTACTTTAGGATGGATGGTATCTGGTCCCGGTGACTTTTGCAGGATTTAAAGTTTTTAAGACGGTTAATATTTCTGCCTCCGTTATTTTAGTATTATGGTATGGAGTTGATATATTGATATCTGTTAGAACAGGTATACAATTTTGCGGTTCAACTGTAAATACACTTGAGAAAAAATCTGCTAATACGTTGGCTTTATCTTTGTCGTTTTGAGCTATTATTGTATTTCCTCCATTTGTAACGTGTAGTTCTGAAATTCCAGATTTTGATTTTGTTTTTGAGCTCGCATATTTCCAAAATTTCTTTGAGTTGATCTTCACTTCCTTAGCAATGTCTTTTTTCGGGTTCCTTTTACAATTTCTTAATAATGTTTTGACTTTATTTCTGGCTCTTACATATTCCTTGTAAATCTTTCCGTCTCTTGATTCAAGATATCTCTGCCAACTCCTGTGTTTTCGCCGTATTGCATGAACGGTTTGGGCATCTATATGTTTCCGGTTCTTCATTGATCGTTGAACTGATTTTGGTGTGTTTCGTTCAATTGTTGGATTTTATTTCATTGTAAAATATTTCATACTTGGATTCCGTTTCTGCTGCTCGTCCTAATGTTTCCTTCCAATCTATTGATAGGTCTTTCCTTATTTGCTCATAATCTCATTTGTTGTAGTTATACTTGGTTGTTTTACTCTTTGAGTAAGTCCTTGTACAGTTGAAGTCGAAGTAAATGGTACCATGGTCGCTCTTGCCAATTCCACCTTTTATTTTAAGGTTACTTACCATGTCTTGCTCGTTTGTAAATATAAAATCTAATATACTGGGCTCGTCATTTATCCTTATTCTTGTTGGCTCATTGATGTGTTGAAATAGGAATGAATCTCTTATTGACTCAATAATTTTTTCCTCCAAATGTTTTGCTCCCTTAGATCTATATTTTTTAAGTTAAAGTCTCCCATGATTGATAAATGTGAAGTCTGTATTTTTCTTATATCCGCAAGTAACGCACATAGCTCCATATTATTTTCATCTACACTGTAAGGACTTCTATAGATGCCCCCCTCTGTTAGTATATTTCCTTTGTCAAGGTTAATTTTAATCCCCAATTTCTCTGTTAATTTCTCGTTGATCGATACTTCCGTAGCTCCCAAGTGTTGAGCAGTGTAAATGCTGATTCCTCTAAATCCAGTTTCTTGTTTCATTTCTCCGGGGAATATGTCAAAACCATCTATGTTAAGCTCTGATTGATTTATTCGGTATCTGGAATCTTTTGGAAACGCCTCCACAACTCCAACTACATCTAATTTATCTTTGTTGATTATATATTTGAGCTCATCAATTTTGTTTGTAAGGGTATCTATGTTTGTGAACATACATCGGAGATTCGCTATGGTTTTTTTTTGCTGCCAGCCTGACGATTTTTCTGTTCCATGGTGGCCCGTGGACACGGTGGATAAATATCCCTGATTCCTCCCTTTCTCTTGTTTTCGCCTCGTCTCTTAAGGCGGTTTCCTGTTCTCGTTCCTTTTTCGTGAGGTCGTTATTTACCCGGACATTTGTGTATGTTTCATTGCCTTTCAGCTGGCTTATGTTCTTGAAAAATGCTTTCTTGGCCTCTAATGTTGTAAAAGATACCAACAGTGGCCGCGACG
>NW_018403576.1:2305-13871 GCF_002113885.1 Mizuhopecten yessoensis | reverse complement strand
ATTGCCAAATCCTGTTACTACCAGATCAGGAACATCGGCTGTATTCGGCAGTTTCTAACTGCAGATGCATGCAAGATTTTGGTGCATTCACTTGTTACCTCTCGGTTGGATTATGGTAACGCCCTGCTCTGTGGTATATCTGACAAACTAACTAGTCGTCTGCAGAGGGTTCAGAACACTGCAGCACGGCTAGTTACTCGTACTCGAAAGAGAGAGCACATCACACCTGCGCTTTATTCGTTGCACTGGTTACCTGTACGATACAGGTCGCAGTACAAAATTCTGGTATACACATACAAGGCACTGAATGGAACAGCTCCTCAGTACCTACAGGAACTTGTTACCCTGTATCAGCCGTCAAGATCACTGCGGTCGGAGTCAGAATCTTTGTTGTGTGTCCCAAAATCTCGTACTGTGACCTACGGAAACAGATGCTTTGGGAGGGTTTCGGCTACGTTGTGGAATAGCTTACCATCTGCTATTAGGAAGTCGAATACCCTGGCCAAGTTAAAGAGGGACATACAAACTCACCTCTTCACGTCTGCATTTTAGAATCTTTGCCAAGACGTCATGTAAATATCACCCTTTTATTTGTTCAATTATGTGCACATTGCTTGTTGTATGAAAGTGATTGCAAGCCTTTGTTGTTTGTTTTCACAATTATAACCATTACTATTATCCATATGTTGTAAAGCGCCCTAGAGTAATTTTACAAATTATATAGGGCGCTATATAAATGCTGTATGTTATTATTATTATTACAACAGGTGAATTTAGATGATCATAGAATAGCTTTTCTACTCCAGACAAACACTACAACAGCTGAATTTAGATGATCATAGAATAGCTTTTCTTCTACAGGCAAACGCTACAACAGCAGAAGTTAGATGATCATAGAATAGCTTTTCTACTACAGACAAACACTACAACAGCTGAATTTAGATGATCGTAGAATAGCTTTTCTACTACAGACAAACACTACAACAGCTGAATTTAGATGATCATCGAATAGCTCCTCCTTCAGCATGTTTTTGTTCATGTCCACATTCCCATACAACTTCACATGTAGTATCTGGCGATCTAAATATTATTTGTTTTACAAAACTTCGAGAGCATAAAATGAAGGGTATCGAAAGACTCCTATTATCAACTGCTGGAATGGATTCAGTCTCAGAATTAGTAAATATATCATGTCCATCATTAAAAAAGAATTTAGCTGCTTGAAATCTGAAATGAAAACAAAACCAAATTCAATAAATTGAAGGTGAATTTTGAAGAATTCAAAAGATCTATATTGAACACCCTCTGTTGAAAACTATTTCTTTTATCAAACATATAGCTTTTTGACACTTTACTATACTCCATATCAAACTGATGCCTTCGTTCTCTCATCATGAAAACTTTCTTTTCCAAAAACGTGAACCGCGATATAAAGATATCGTTATAAATAGTTCTGAGCATATTTTGTGTACAAAGGCAAAATTGAAATATACTTTAATGAAATAAGTCGTTAAAGTGATTGGCGTCTTGGTTGACCGTATCTTTATTGAGTTCGGTGGCAGATCTTTTGTGTTCACACATGACTGAATATATTTCTGTGCCCCTATATACAGTGTTTACAGGTCGCAGGTTGATGGAGGCAGCGGACAAGTTTCATGATCGCCATGATGAGACCGAGGAGAAATGTGCTAGTTCTTTGTGTGTTATGATTTTTATTATGCTTATCAGCGTGTCTTGTGATTTTGTTGTCACTTCCAGACTTGGAATCGACGAATTAAAAGACGATTACCCTTCCAGAATAACTGGTCATTTTCTCCTTGTACTTTTTCAAGGGTCTCCATATAAATATTTCCTTTGTTCATATATTGCCCTAGTTTTATCCAGGTAAATATTGCCTTTGTTCATATAATGCCCTAGTTTTATCCTGGTAAATATTTTCTTTGTTCATATATTGCCCTAGTTTTATCCAGGTAAATGTTTCCTTTGTTCATATATTGCCCTAGTTTTATCCAGGTAAATATTTCCTTTGTTCATATGTTGCCCTAGTTTTATCGATTTTGAGTTCGGATTGTGGTTTTTTCACGCTTTGGTTTCTTTTCAAAACCCAGTTCATAACTGTCACACAAATAACAATACGATGATGTAATAAACACGACTCCAAATCTGTTTTCAATTAAATAAAACAAAATATTATTGGTGCCCAACACGCGACATTACTATAGGAACTAGAAGAATGGAACGTTTTATAGTTTTGTTTATAGAGTTTCACTGGAGTGATATTTCTGTCAATTTTGTAATTATATTTCACTAGAGTGATATTTCTGACAACTTGGTAATTATATTATGAGTATGGATTACATCGCCAATGTTTCTCTATATCTACTCGAAAATATTCCGACAATTAATTCAAATAAGGAAAAAATGGATTCTTTTCTGAGAATGAGCTATACTTGAAAGAATTTGCACTTCCGTAATGTAGATAAAAAATATATTTTAAATAATTGTGCGAACAAGCGTCGATACAAACTTGGAAGGTACTGTATTAATTTGTTCAACATATGGTTAAAATAATGAATTACATGCCAAATTTCTATCTTTGACCGATCAAAACAAACAAATGAGCACACGAACATGACGTTTTCATTGTATTGTTAATTTTTTTCATAATCTCTTCTTTAAAATAAGGAATGACTTCAAAAAAACAATAACGTGCGAGCTGGCAGCCACTGACAACACTCGATCTTTCTGAACTAGCGAATGTTTCCCCTGGTTATGCCACTTCGGTGGGAAATCTCAGCTTGCCAGTAGGGCAGTATTTTCCTGTGCTGTCGCACTATTTCCCCTCCGACACTCGGTCTGTGGAATCTCGTGGGTTCTCCCTGTGTACCAATGCACCTTACAAGGAACCCACTGCTGCCACCAATCGCAACGTGTTGGCGTGCACTCATCCAGCCACTGACCACTTAGACGTAGCTGAACTAGTGAGCGTATCACAGGGTTATACCGCTCTGCTAGGAAAGCTAGTTTTCCTGCATGGCTGATTTTTCCTCTGTTTTGTAGGGATGTTACAAAAGTTGTCTATTCCAAGCAGAAAAAATATTATATTAGACAATTATTACCTGTTTCGTAGATGAATTTAGCAATACAAATGCGTATTTTCAGCCATTTTGTATTGTTGGTAGACATCCTAGTAACAGCATTTACCCCGGTATACATGAAAAGAGTAAGTGAAAACATGACGAATAATAATTTAAGATTTATTTTCAAAAGCTGGTCCGTTTTAAATCCAGCTTATTGTCGAAATTTAAAAATACAAATCAATTTCATCATACAATGAGGTAGCATGCGATAATAATAACACAAACATATCACAAATCCATTGCTTGATGAAACAGAAAATAGTCTGCTCCTATTTCACCTGTGTTTGAAGAATGCACCATTAGGTTACGTTACTGTTGTTAGACAGTACATAGCTGACATACATCACTGTTTAGTTATTAAGACATAACACCACTTAAACGCATTCGATGTTCCAATTATTTAAAATACACATGTTTACAGTGTCCGTTAGTTGATTAATCCAAGGTTGGATTATTTTGAGGACACCGGCCGTTCCTCGATTGGAGGGATGCTGAGTTTGGCAAATATCCTCCTACAAGCCTTACAATTGTTACAGTCGGAATGCAGGCCGATCGTTTTACTAACGGACATGTTCCACGCCGTCGAACGTGCTGTTCGGTCATTTGACCCATTAGTGTCCATATGGGTCGACGCAGAGGCATCAATCTGCTCACGTTCCTGAGCAACCGCTGATGGCGACTGCTCCTTCCATAGTAACATGTTCCTATCAATGTCTGTTGACATATTATGGCTGACCACTGGTGACCTCTGGAGAACAACAGCTTGTGCCGTCACTTGATTACCATCAGGCGACCTCTTGTGGTCAATATTTTGTGTCGCCTTTGGACCAACACTCTGTGTTATTTGTTGTTCTACACTAAGTAATTGCTGATCGTCTTGTTTCGGTAGCCTATCAGTGCCAGTCGTTTGTGATTCACTAGATGATACCTCCTTATCAACCTTTGGTAATGTTTTACTATCAATGTTCAGTAAATGTTTGTCGTCAAGATTAAGTAAAACCTGGCGCTCGATAATCATTGACGTCTGGTCAATATCAGTGTTAAGGAAACTCATTTTGTGCGGAGTTGACGACTTAAACTTCGACGCTGTCTTGCCCTTAATTGCGTGGCCTAGACATATACCTGGACATGAATGAGGTACAGTGGCCGACTGTCCGAGTAACTGGGCTCGCAGGTTGTCGCTAATATCCTTGATGCGAGTTTCTTCCGATACAGAGTTGTATGCATGGCTTGCTTGTTTCTTAGAGTGCATTATCTTTGTTGAGAGATCAAATGGTGCTGTTAAACGAAAGGAATTTTTGTTTGTTATTGCAGCTGATGGCGTATGTATTGAATGTTTCATCTGATGATGATGCTGCTGTTGATGATGATGATGATTTTGAGGATATTGTTGTGTCATACTATTTGACTGAGAACAAGGATAATACATGTTTTGATTTCGCCTGAGTTCGGATCGACTATTTGTCAGAGAGAGCAATGGAGGTGGCACACATTGTTTTGGTGAATTATCGACCACAAGAGGGCGCTCTGCTGTTTGTTCTACACTGGATGTATTCCCAATAAGCGACACACTGGAAGGCACTAGCATGACCATCTGATTGCTGTGATGACCACGAGATGACACTTGGTGATGATTTTCTCCTGCCCATGGTATCAACACGTTTAAATCGCTCTTAGGCCACATTTGCCTGCAGTTTGTTGCATTTTCCGATACGTGTCGATTTTTATCATTCAAACACTGATGTGTAAAATCTGTAACGTTTACGTTTGGACATATCTTCGAGCCGCACAGCTTCTTTCCATTAGGCAGATAAGCTTGCATTACTCCCGTGGAAAAGTATCTTCCCCTTTTTCTTGAATAAGCATGTTTGAGGATAGTTTCATTTGAGTTTGTAACGCCCTTTGCAGCTATCTTTGTTGGCTTTGGTAGCTTATTGTCGGTCATTGTAGAATCAGATTGCTCACTTTCACGACCATCGGTTGTTGTAGAACTGTGGAGCTTGTGCTCCTGACCATTAGTCACTACTGAATTGTGTTCTAGACCATTAGCCGTATCGGAATGCTTGCTTTGATGATCATCAATTATTGATGAATGGCGTTGCTTGGACACACGTTCTCGATCACTTTTCATGCTTGAATTGGATTGCTTATCTTCATGATCTCTTTGTAAAGACGCATCTGATTCGTGCATATGTTTGACGTGATGTAACATTTCGTTTGGGTCTTGCGTGTCCTTCATTGTAAATATTGCAGAAACAGTTGATTCTTCAGATTCGAGAACTCGTTTTAACAATGGGTTCGTAACATCAGTTATCTCTTCGCGATGGGCGGTTAGTTGGATCGTATCCTGCTCGTGCTTAGACTGTCGTTCAGGTTGGTCATTTACACATGACGTTCCTCCTTCACTGTTACTTATCACAGACGTATTTAGAAGTAGCAAATCTTGATTTTCTGATGGCAATTTTTTTTGTGTTTGAATCGATGTTTGAATTCCTGATGGCGAGGATTTACCTGTGTTTGGAGGTTCGTTATTTCCTTGTGATGAGGACGTGTCTATGGGGACCAGTCTACCAGTTTCTAGTGACAGTGGCCTGTCTGTAGTATTAAGTCCACCAGTTTCTGGTGACGAAGACCTGCCTGTGGGTTTAATTCTACCAGTTTGAAGTGATGGAGGCCTGTCTGTTGAAACCAGTCCTCCGTGGCTGAGGTCCAGTGGGCTGTCCTGGAAGCAGCCTTCAGGAGAGTTGTCCCGAAGTTCCAGACACGATCCAATTAATGGGTAAAGCTGGCATTCGTGCTGCTTGAGTCGGTCTTGGAGCGTAATCTGTCGTGTGAAATACTCCATACTGATCAGTACAGTTCCACTAAAGATATTAATGCAACAATTACAATACTTATTATGTGTATGAAAAAAAGTGAATTTACTACTGGATCCAATATTTTGTCTATCATCCACAATGTTCGTCGGCAAAATAAAACGTTACTCACTGCGTCTATCATCCAGTGTTCGTCAGCAAAGTAAAACGTTACTTACTGCGTCTATCGTCCACAGTGTTCGTCATCAAAGTAAAACGTTACTTACTGCGTCTATCGTCCACAGTGTTCGTCAGCAAAGTAAAACGTTACTCACTGCGTCTATCGTCCACAGTGTTCGTCAGCCAAGTAAAACGTTACTCACTGCGGCAATGTCGTGCTTTTCATTGCTTTTAGATTTTCCTGATAAAGTTAGAATTTGCAAATGGATTTCAGTGTTTGCTTCACTTTACGCTAAAGTTCCCAACCACTATACTACACACATTCACGGAGGATATTCATCAATAATAAAGATTACTCCTGGAAATTAGCTAACGTAATAGCTGCGGTGATAACACGTTTCTGTCAGTTGTAGCTTGGTCTCAGCCTTCTTTAACAACATGTATTGTCTGAAAATAGAAACAATAAAAACTGTGCCTGTATTATTAAGTGTTCGATGTCATCAGATCGATATATCGTATGTTTGATACACTTTTATTACATTATATTCATTAAACTTGCAGGTGGTTATTGATTCACACCTATTGTCAACTACACAGCTGTTGATAACGGTGTTATACTCAAGTGATATGTAATGCCATACCGACAATACCAGAGTACATACAGTAATCAATTCCATTCAAACACAAAGAATATCGCTATTGTCCAAATTGTAAAACATGTATTCTTCAGTGAAAAAGTATTTGATGGCGTTGTTCTTGCGGTAATGATAAACACTACATAATTATATGTGCCAATATATGGTTTTGTAGGTTCAGTAATACGTACCGTTCGTCACGATCCATAGGTCCAAAGGCTATCATCACAGCTTTAATTTGTTTCTAACTCTTTCACAAAAAAAAGACTTTTGCTATGAATATTGCTCAGTGAAGAGATAACGCATCTTCTAGTCTCCAATAAAAGCCAACCCACATACTGTTTTGTAACAACTTCACATGAATAGATGGCTCGCTCCCCTGAACAGATCTTATGTTTATGTGGACTGTTAAGTTCACTTACTTATAACTAAATGTTTCTTTTAGAAATTCCAAACAATATCCATCCCCGATAGGTCTCGTTGAGAGAGACAGTAAGTTATATTTGTTTGATGTGCGTCATCATGTGTAACGAATATACATTCGTCACGCACCATTTCTTCAATGGTTCCCGAGAACGTTGATATATTCGCTCGAATTCGCATATGTATTATTTAACATTGTCAAGCTTGGCTTCAGTCTTCGTCACAGCTACCTTGCTTATTTTACATCGATACGGTCTAGATAATTTTGTAAACGCCTTTGAAATTTGTTATCTTAGATTTTTTGTCTTGAGACTAAAATATCAAAGAGACACCTTTGGCAACAGAGCTATGACAAGCTAACTCGCAGGATCGATAAAAGATTCAACCTTATATACAACAAGAGGACCATGGGCCTAAACGGTCACCTGAGTCCTACAGTATTTATTTTTGTTGTTGAAATATGTACTAATTTGAGTACAAAATAGTTAAGTATAACGTTAACTTAAGTTTGTCAGGACCATGAGCTGATCATTCCTAGACCGAGTTTCAGTTAAATCGGCCCAGGAGAACTTGTTTTTAAGTTTGAAATACTTTTTTCAAAATGGCGCCGTGGCGGCCATGTTGAATTTCTGATCGACCCGAAATATAACAACACTTTGTCAGGACCATGAGTCGATCATTCCTACAAATTTTCAGTTCAATCGGCCAAGTAGAACTTGACTTTAAGTTTGAAATAGTTTTTCAAAATAGCGGCCGTGGCGGCCATATTGGATTTCTGATCGACCCGAAAAATCACAACACTTTGTCAGGACAATAAGTCGATCATTCCTACAAATTTTCAGTTCAATCGGCCCAGTAGAACTTGACTTTAAGTTTGAATTAGTTTTTCAAAATGGCTGCCCGGTCACATTATATTGACGGTAACGGGACATTCCACCAGATCAAATTATACTGACACGGTAACATGACACTTCACCCATTCACATTATACTGACACGGTAACATGAAACTCCATCCGATCACATTATACTGACACGGTAACAGGACAATCCACCCAGTCACATTACCATGAGTCGATCATTCCAACAAAGTTTCAGATCAATCGATCAAGCAGAACTTGACTTTAAGTTTCAAATAGTTTTTCAAAATGGCGGGCGTGGCGGCCATATTGGATGGCTGATCGACCCGAAATATAAAAACACTTTGTTAGGACCATAAGTCGATCATTCCAACAAAGTTTCAGATCAATCGATCAAGCAGAACTTGACTTTAAGTTTAAAATAGTTTTTCAAAATGGCGGCCATATTGAATTTCTGATCGACCCGAAATATAACAACACTTTGTTAGGACCATGAGTCGATCATTCCAACAAAGTTTCAGATCAATCGGTCAAGCAGAACTTGACTTTAAGTTTGAAATAGTTTTTCAAAATGGCGGCCCGGTCACATTATATTGACGGTAACGTGACATTCCACCAGATCACATTATACTGACACGGTAACATGACACACCACTCGATTACATTATACTTAAACGGTAACATGACACTCCACGCAGTCACATTATACTGACACGGTAACATGACACTCCACCCGATCACATTATACTGACACAGTAACATGACACTCCACCCATTCACATTATACTGACACAGAAACATGACACTCCATCCGGTCACATCATACTGACACGGTAACAGGACAATCCATCCGGTCATATTTCACTAACACGGCAACATGACACTCCACTCGATCACATTATACTGATACGGTAACTTGACACTCCACCCAGTCACATTATACTGACACGGTAACATGACATTCCACTCGATCACATTACACTGATAAACGGTAACATGACACTCCACTGTGTAACATTATACTGACACGGTAACATGACAAACCATCTAGTCACATTATACTGGCACGGTAACATGACACTCCATCCGATCACATCATACTGACACGATAACACGACACTCCGTCCGGTCACATCATACTGACACGGTAACATGACAAACCATCTAGTCACATTATACTGGCACGGTAACATGACACTCCATCCGACCACATCATACTGACACGGTAACACGACACTCCGTCCTGTCACATCATACTGACACGGTAACATGACACTTCATCCGGTCACATTATACTGACACGGTAGCAAGACACTCCACTCGGTCACATTTCACTAACACGCCAACATGACACTCCACCCGATCGCATCATATTGACACGGTAACATGACACTCCACCCAGTCACATTATACTGACACGGTGACATGACATTCCACCCGATCACATTATACTGACACGGTAGCAAGACACTCCACTCGGTCACATTTTACTGACACGGTAACATGAAACTCCATCCGATCACATTATACTGATAAACGGTAACATGACACTCCACCTAGTCACATTATACTGACACGGTAACATGACACTCCACCCAGTAACATTATACTGACACGGTAACACGACACTCCATCCAGTCACATTATAATGTCACGGTAACATGACACTCCACCCAGTCACATTATACTGACACGGTTACATGACATTCCACCCGATTACATTATACTGACACGGTAACATGACACTCCACCCAGTAACATTATACTGACACGGTAACATGACACTCCACCCAGTCACATTATACTGTCACGGTAACATGACGCTCCATCCAGTCACATTATACTGTCACGGTAACATGACACTCCACCCGATCACATTATACTGACACAGTAACATAACACTCCACCTATTCACATTATCCTGACACGGTAACATGACACTCCATCCGGTCACATGATACTGACACGGTAACAGGACAATCCACCCAGTCACATTATACCGACACGGTACCATGACATTCCACCCGGTCAAATTATACTAATAACGGGTTAACAAGCCTTACCGCCAACCTTTTAAAACTAAACTTTTTAACGTTGCTTGACAGTAAAAGGTCTTAAACGGTCAAGACTACAATTTGTACATGTAACACACTATTCGTTGAAGCTTCAGCGATCTCCAGGAAAACGCAAGCAAACAAGAGCCTGCGGACATGTTTAGGTGATGAACTGAGACCCCACAACTACAACGATAAACAAAGAACGTTGTATTTTATCTTTCTTGTGAGCTGAGAGCTCCCTTAGTGAACTTTGCTGTAGAATTGAACTACTTTTCTGTGTGCAGGTATTTATTTTCTCAGTAATGTTTAGAATTGATTGCGTTAACTACTCTTAACCTTTTGTGTACGGCTTTCCTTGAGGGAGTTACAGACATTGAACGTATGTTATTGGTTGGGACACTATGAACAATAGTAGACAGATACCATAGTCATTCTTTGATATTTAGGATAGGAGTGTAACAAAATAACTAAATACACAGTGACGTAATTAAGGCAGATGATAATCTTCTTTTTAGACACATTACAAAAAGTCCCTCTCACAAACTCTGTATTTACAGTACAATAGCCTAAATATACCGAAAAATGTATTACTACATCCCAAAAGATCTTTATATAAAAATCAACAATCGAAAAGTCACGTGA
Source organism: Mizuhopecten yessoensis (assembly GCF_002113885.1). Lineage (NCBI taxonomy): Eukaryota > Metazoa > Mollusca > Bivalvia > Pectinida > Pectinidae > Mizuhopecten > Mizuhopecten yessoensis. The sequence continues at coordinate 3,140 of NW_018403576.1, read as the reverse complement.
AATAGACCGTTCCGCAGACCACATAGGCTGATAGAAGTGGACATTAAAGAAGTCAAATACCAGGATCATTACAATCCCTATACATGTATATATAAATATGTATCAATGTGTATAGCGGGATAGTTTAGAATCTTCCATGTTGTCTGAAGAGGCTGCATACCAAGAACTATCGAAACCATTATAGAAAGGTGAGAGAAATTACGCGTCGTTGAGGATGTTCAAGCAGTCACAACTGTACGTTCTAAGCAAAAGAGTGATGTACAACAAAGAAACCAAAACAAACAAGAAACCACCTGTGATAATCGCCAGGTAGTGAGACAACTTGGACCCCTGTAATTAGAGCAGGCACTCAACAGTCGGAAATAACATCTTAGAATCCAACAATAAAGTTTACAACAACAACTATATACAAAAAACGGATGTCGGAGCAAACATTCATGAACTTGAGAAGACATACAACAATATATTTTATCCGACCTAGAAACCGATCTTAACATGACAAACGCCGCATTTTTTTTTTCATCTTGAACAATGAAAATAAAGAACTTATAAAGGTATTTCACCAACGAGTCGAAGGCTATTGGAAGAATCTGTCAATACAAGACTTACAATACGTTGTAATAATGCTTATATCCAACTGATTTAACCTTTAACCACAAATGATCTTCACGTCCATCAGATCTCCTGTAACCTTTAACCACAAATGATCTTACCGTCCATCAGATCTCCTGTAACCTTTTCTCACGCCTATCATATCTCCTGTAATCTTTAATCACAAGGGATCTTTACGCCCATCATATATCCTGTGACCTTTAACCTTTCAGTCAATCAAGGG
>NW_018403576.1:0-104 GCF_002113885.1 Mizuhopecten yessoensis | reverse complement strand
ATACCACTACACTTTAATGTCACAACTATGTCAATCAAGAGTAATGTAATAATACCACGACACTTTAATGTAACACCTGTATGTCAATCAAGGGTATTGTTATA
>NW_018403575.1:8850-8947 GCF_002113885.1 Mizuhopecten yessoensis | reverse complement strand
AGTAGTGTTATACAGTTACTATAGCTGTGTTATACAGTTACTATATTAGTGATATACAGTTACTATAGCAGTGTTATACAGTTACTATAGCTGTGTG
>NW_018403575.1:4704-4880 GCF_002113885.1 Mizuhopecten yessoensis | reverse complement strand
ATAGTAGTGTTATACAGTTACTATAGCTGTGTTATACAGTTACTAAAGCAGTGTTATACAGTTACTATAGCTGTGTTATACAGTTACTACAGCAGTGTTATACAGTTACTATAGCAGTGTTATACAGTTACTATAGCTGTGTTATACAGTTACTATAGCAGTGTTATACAGTTACT
>NW_018403575.1:4481-4657 GCF_002113885.1 Mizuhopecten yessoensis | reverse complement strand
GTGTTATACAGTTACTATAGCTGTGTTATACAGTTACTATAGCTGTGTTATACAGTTACTATAGCAGTGTTATACAGTTACTGTAGCTGTGTTATACAGTTACTATAGTAGTGTTATACAGTTACTATAGCTGTGTTATACAGTTACTATAGCTGTGTTATACATTTACTATAGTA
>NW_018403575.1:0-104 GCF_002113885.1 Mizuhopecten yessoensis | reverse complement strand
ACAGTCACTATAGCTGTGTTATACAGTTACTATAGTAGTGTTATAGAGTTACTGTAGCTGTGTTATACAGTTACTATAGCTGTGTTATACAGTCACTATAGTAG
>NW_018403574.1:4627-4728 GCF_002113885.1 Mizuhopecten yessoensis | reverse complement strand
CTCTCACTCAACACAGCAAACTACTCCATTGTCCCAGTCACACACCCAGGTACTCTAACTCAACAAACGAAACTACTTCACAGTCCCAGTCACACATTCAT
>NW_018403574.1:0-104 GCF_002113885.1 Mizuhopecten yessoensis | reverse complement strand
CCAGTCACACACTCAGGTACTCTCACTCAACACAGCAAACTACTCACAGTCCCAGTCAAACACTCAGGTACTCTCACTCAACACAGCAAACTACTCCATTGTCC
>NW_018403573.1:4646-4728 GCF_002113885.1 Mizuhopecten yessoensis | reverse complement strand
TTGGTGTCTATAATTAATTGATAAACATACTTTACTATAGTACTATCAGGAATGGCTATCCCCTGTATTGGTGTCTATAATA
>NW_018403573.1:0-104 GCF_002113885.1 Mizuhopecten yessoensis | reverse complement strand
CTATAATTAATTGATAAACATACTTTACTATAGTACTAACAGAATCACTATCCCTTGTTTTGGTGTCTATAATTAATTGATAAACATACTTTACTATAGTACTA
>NW_018403572.1:108475-159845 GCF_002113885.1 Mizuhopecten yessoensis | reverse complement strand
TCGAGTCGGGCAGAAAACTCAGATATGGCATTCTTGATTTTCCTGTATCTGCCATTGATCAGCAGCTTCTGGTTGATGCTCTACTTTGGACATGGTGCATTAGGTAACAAGTTTTAATATTTGGGTCGTTTAAATGAGGTTGCCCAAAAGCAGGACATCAATAGCGGTGTTAATAATTGATTCTTTAGCTCTGAACACTGACAACACGGAAATCCCCAGTGATGTTAAAAATCATTTATAGGTGCATGCTTAAATTCCCCTGTCAGTGTAAATAATGAATTTAAATAAATTAGTACAAATGGCACCGAATAGTATCCATTGTAAATCGTCCTTAATGGAAAGAACACTTCTCTTTTACATTGAATTATTTTACATTACAACTTTTTTAACTTTCCTTGTGGGAGATAATTACACATACTCAAAATTAAAAGCAATAAATAAAATGTGTTGATGAACACCTAAGGAAAAACTAACACTTTAATATGACATCTTATGAGCTATTCTTTTTCAGGTGAAATCATCATTTCTTAGAAAATAGGAAATTTGGGGTCCTAAATCGGGAGTCCCCCCCTCATAAAAGGGAGAGCTGCAAAGTATGAAAGTAAGGGGTACACTGTGGCAACCATTGATTTAAAACTTCAATGCAAAAACAAATCATGTCTTCAAAAGACAACTATTAAAAAAAAAATGGAAAAAAAATGACCATACTGGTATGTAAAAACCTATATTAAAGGGTACATATTACACCATTTTTTCATGTTAAGGGATCTATATAAAAGGACCAAAACATCTTTATGTAAATTAAAGATTTCCCATTATGGGGTGGAATGAAAATACACTATTATAAAGGGCTATGATTATAACCTTTGCAATTTTGGTTTCTCTAGGATTGCTGTGAAAACCCTTTTATACAAAATAAACAAAAATTATATTTCAGGGTTACATTTGAAATCCTTTGTGTTAACATTACTGGCACCCTTAATGTAGATTTAAAAGTTTGTTTACAGGGTAATATATCACAGCAATTCTACACATTAGTCAACAAGTTAAACTTAGGATGATTGAAATAATGAGAAACTAAAGCTAAACTAAAGGAAAGTCAAACGACATCCTGAACATTATTCTCATGTTTCATTGATTTTCTCCCCTTAAAAATAACATTTAAATACCAAAACTGAATGACGGTTGATGATTAACCCCAATCTGCTCTACTTTCCCAAATGTTGGATATATGACACTGTCATTTGTTTTTTAACCATTTAAGTAGTATTACTTGCATTTTAGTATTTTAGTTGGAGACTGCTTGTTCTACCATTTAGAAAGTTTTTGATTGGCATTATAATTTGGCCCAAAGGGACTGGTAGGTATTATAATATGAAAATGAAGGGGCAAGAACAAAAATAGAACTTTGAAATTGTTGAGATTCCTGTCCTATAATTAGGCTATAATGATGCAATTCATGGGCATAAGAATTAGACAGATACAGGTATTCTGCCAGGATTGGCCTCTTGGTCCATCCGACTTTTGTGAACATGTGGTCATAATATAAAAATAGCTGAGATCCCTACAAAGGTAGATGCTGCCTGAGTTGCATTGAAGCTATTGATATTTATTTAAACATAATTGTATCAAACTCTGTCGGGACAAGTTATGTTATGGAAATAATAACAGTTGCTTCAACAAGAGTAATTAGGGTCAGAGGGTATGTATAAATGTGGTAAAATTAAGCCTTGACTTATGGAATTACAAATCAGCATTTTCAGAAGCTGTATGAAACATGGTATTATGGTATCTAAAGCATGGAGATTATGGATGCGCCAGATTCTATAGTCCACATTCATTGCCGAATTGCTGCGTAAATTGTATAATCATTATACTTAAGTACAGGGATATCATATGTTTCAAACTGTTGAGTTCCTGCCTACCCCCCACCCCCATCAGGTTATGAAATGATGCGTGTTTTATGTATATATAAATAATACCAAAACTGGCCTGGGATCTGCCCCCACCCTTACAGATTAAGTCCCTGGGTCCGAACATGTTAATAGTTGAAATGAGATCCTCATCCTAAATTGCTGAGTATGAAGATTTGTTTTATATTCACAATTATGCTACCAGGAGTGGCGCTATAGGGCCTGCCTGAAGAGAATTTAGTTGTTCGGTCATAACATGAGATCCCCAACACATACAACCAGTTCAGTTCTATATACAATTATTGCTGGACATTAAGATTCACAACAATCATGCTATCAGATTAAATGCCCTGCTCATTGGGACTTAAGTCTTTGTGCCACACAGTTACATTGAAACAGTTGAGATTTTGCACCCTGTAAGTAAGACACTATTGCTGAGCATGAAAGTGCTATACAGACATTGGACTTTGGATTCTGCCCATACCCTTAGGAACTCTTTTAAGTTTCTTGAATTGGGATACACAATCTAATATGCTGCCCCGCTTATTGGCCCTCCTGGCCTCCACTAGGAAATTCTTTAAAATATGTGTCATATTTATTAACATTTATCTGACTTTTGTTTGTGGGAATAAAAACTGATATTAATCGGTTTCTATAACATTACTTTTAAACATGTAATTGCAGGGTGTTCACCGGGAACATTTGGACCAACTTGTGAGAATATTTGTCCAATTAATTGCGCAGGAGTAGAATGTGACTCAGTGACGGGATTTTGTACTGCAGGGTGTGTTTCCGGTTACCTTGGGGACTCGTGCACTTTAGGTAGGATAACTGTCATCTGTGGCCAGAAAAGTATTTGTATACAGGTAGGATTATAAGAGAGTAGCTCTTGGGCGCCTGTTTTTGGGGCCCTAGCAAAGTTCTTTAATGGTAACACATGCGTGCCTAAACAGAGTTGATTCCCCTTGCTCCACGTTTCCTTTAAAAAAAATCGTTCGGAAGTAGAGGTCCAGTGGGGAAACAGGAAGTGTTTCCTTGAAGCAAAGACAATTGTGTTTCAACCCATACATGAACATCTTCATATAGTCAAAACAATATCCTCATATTTTATTACTTGTTTATTTAGATAAAACTAATATACATTCAAAGTGAAAAAAAATCTATCACATACATAATGATACTAGCAGGCATGACACTTTGTTCCGAGATTATCATACTGTGACATCACAAACATATCACACTCCATCGGCCTTCATCGGTTATTTCCGGAAGGATGAAAAATAACTGGAAAATATTAGAACTGATGTCCGCTGCATTTATCTCTGTAAAGTATCGTTTGTATGCCTTGTTAAATGCTATCATGTAAATATCAATATGTACTGTATTAGAGGAAAAGGCGTTGATAAGTTGATATAACTTGTGCCTAATCCTCTGCTCAAATTTGGGGCAAAGTTTCTGTACAAATGAAGGGATTTAAACCAAATGTGGTCAAGCATGCTTAGGGAAAAAAACTCAAATTGTTTAATTTGTATAAAAATGTGCATGTGAGGCCCAATAGGGGAAATAGAAGAAAATTGAATATCTTTCTCCTTTTTATATGCCTGTCAAATTTGACGGGAGTATTATGGTATGGGGTGTCCGTCCGGCGTAAACTTTTGTTTGTCCGGCAAGCTCCTCCTATATTTTGTGACCAATCTCTTTGAAACTTGGTATGGTAGCAGTGTACAGTAGACGGTTGTGGCCATGGGTGATATTTTTGTTAAATGGCTAACCCCTTTATAATGATATGTAAAAAAATTATAAAAATAAAACTGTACTAAAATTGGTATAAGCATGATGAAGTGGGCTATGTGAGCTTCACATTTGTAAAAAAGAAAGATTTCTTTGGTTCGAGAATAAAATTTTGGCCATAATACCGTTACGAAAGGGTGTGCACACATGAAAAGCTAGCTTTACAGGAGGTAAAATTTTGACAACAGCACACGACGCAAAATTGCAAAAAATCAAGTTTTACAACTTTACTGGGACCCAGATAATNACATAATAATCATGATATGAAGTATATAACACTATATATATATGGCATTCGACGGGCATATATTGTTCCGCGCCCCGCGGTACTTTTGTTTTTAACATGGAAACTCATTTTCTTGGTGTCTTAACCCACCAAAACAGATTTACATACACATGTAGTTCTTCTTGCAACTTTGTTTCTTGTACTCCTTTGATAAACTTGTATGGTACTCAGCAGGTTTTAAATTGAAAATAAAATACCAGGTGGGATATTAAGGCCCCTGGGCCTCTTGTTTGGTAACCTTTTTGAAAACGAAAAAATCTGGACAATGTTCGGCTAACATCATTGGAAAGCCATACATCTTCCTGAAAATAGATGAAATTTGGTGAAAAGTGAGTTTTGGACTTTGAAAGATACTCAATGGCATAGTGCTTACCGCGGTGACAACTGCTAACGGACCTACTTGTATACTTACCTGTGATTTACCTGTGCATTCTTGTGTATAGGTGTACGTATACATTGGATATTTCTCCGAGACCTAAGAAAAAATTGAGATCGTTTATGATGGGTGGACCAACTAGAGCTTCGACATCATCGGGAAAAAACAGTGATCAAGCTATAAGTCAACGACTTGAGGAAATTACCAAAATACTATCCAGTATGGTCACTAGGACGGCCATGGATAAGAAACTGACAATTCTCAAAGATGAGCTTAAAAAAGATGTTGGGCAGAATTACAGCTTTAGAAGAAGAAAACGAGAGCCTTAGAGGAAGCGTCGGTTACCTCGAGAACCAGATGTCGGAACTCCAACAAAGAGCCTTAGAGAAAGCGTCCGTTACCTCGAGAACCAGATGTCGGAACTCCAAAAAAGAGCCTTAGAGAAAATATCGGTTACCTCAAGAACCAGATGTCGCAACTCCAACAAAGAGCCTTAGAGAAAGCGTCGGTTAACTCGAGAACCAGATGTCGGAACTCCAATAAAGAGCCTTAGAGAAAGCGTCAGGTACCTCGAGAACCAGATGTCGGAAGTCCAATAAAGAGCCTTAGAGAAAGCGTCAGGTACCTCGAGAACCAGATGTCGGAACTCCAAAAAAGAGCCTTAGAGAAAGCGTTAGTTACCTCAAGAACCAGATGTCGGAACTCCAAAAAAGAGCCTTAGAGAAAGCATCGGTTACCTCAAGAACCAGATGTCGCAACTCCAACAAAGAGCCTTAGAGAAAGCGTCGGGTACCTCGAGAACCAGATGTTGGAAGTCCAACAAAGAGCCTTATAGAAAGCGTCGATTACCTCGAGAACCAGATGTCGGAACTCCAACAAAGAGCCTAAGAGAAAGTGTCGGTTATCTGAGAACTAGATGTCGGAACTCCAACAAAGAGCCTTAGAGAAAGTGAAAGCGTCGATTACCTCGAGAACCAGATGTCGGAACTCCAACAAAGAGCCTTAGAGAAAGCGTCGGTTACCTCGAGAACCAGATGTTGGAAGTCCAACAAAGAGCCTTAGAGAAAGCGTCGATTACCTCGAGAACCAGATGTCGGAACTCCAACAAAGAGCCTAAGAGAAAGTGCCGGTTATCTGAGAACCAGATGTCGGAACTCCAACAAAGAGCCTTAGAGACAGCGTCGGTTACCTCGAGAACCAGATGCCGGAACTCCAACAAAGAGTCTTAGAAAAAGTGTCGGTAACCTTGAGATCCAGATGTCGGAACTCCAACAAAGAGCTTTAGAGAAAGCTTTAGTTACCTCAAGAACCAGATGTCGGAACTCCAAAAAAGAGCCTTAGAGAAAGCATCGGTTACCTCAAGAACTAGATGTCGCAACTCCAACAAAGAGCCTTAGAGAAAGCGTCGGTTACCTCGAGAACCAGATGCCGGAACTCCAACAAAGAGTCTTAGAAAAAGTGTCGGTAACCTTGAGATCCAGATGTCGGAACTCCAACAAAGAGCTTTAGAGAAAGCTTTAGTTACCTCAAGAACCAGATGTCGGAACTCCAACAAAGAGCCTTAGAGAAAGTGTCGGTTACCTCGAGAACCAGATGTCGGAACTCCAACCAAGAGCCTTTAGAGAAAGCGTCGGTTACCTCGAGAACCAGATGTTGGAGGTCCAACAAAGAGCCTTAGAGAAAGCGTCGGTTACCTCGAGAACCAGATGTCGGAACTCCAACAAAGAGCCTTAGAGAAAGCGTCGGTTACCTCGAGAACCAGATGTCGGAACTCCAACAAAGAGCCTTAGAGAAAGCGTCGGTTACCTCGAGAACCAGATGTCGGAACTCCAACAAAGAGCCTTAGAGAAAGCGTCGGTTACCTCGAGAACCAGATGTCGGAACTCCAACAAAGAGCCTTAGAGAAAGCGTCGGTTACCTCGAGAACCAGATGTCGGAACTCCAACAAAGAGCCTTAGAGAAAGCGTCGGTTACCTCGAGAACCAGATGTCGGAACTCCAACAAAGAGCCTTAGAGAAAGCGTCGGTTACCTCGAGAACCAGATGTCGGAACTCCAACAAAGAGCCTTAGAGAAAGCGTCGGTTACCTCGAGAACCAGATGTCGGAACTCCAACAAAGAGCCTTAGAGAAAGCGTCGGTTACCTCGAGAACCAGATGTCGGAACTCCAACAAAGAGCCTTAGAGAAAGCGTCGGTTACCTCGAGAACCAGATGTCGGAACTCCAACAAAGAGCCTTAGAGAAAGCGTCGGTTACCTCGAGAACCAGATGTCGGAACTCCAACAAAGAGCCTTAGAGAAAGCGTCGGTTACCTCGAGAACCAGATGTCGGAACTCCAACAAAGAGCCTTAGAGAAAGCGTCGGTTACCTCGAGAACCAGATGTCGGAACTCCAACAAAGAGCCTTAGAGAAAGCGTCGGTTACCTCGAGAACCAGATGTCGGAACTCCAACAAAGAGCCTTAGAGAAAGCGTCGGTTACCTCGAGAACCAGATGTCGGAACTCCAACAAAGAGCCTTAGAGAAAGCGTCGGTTACCTCGAGAACCAGATGTCGGAACTCCAACAAAGAGCCTTAGAGAAAGCGTCGGTTACCTCGAGAACCAGATGTCGGAACTCCAACAAAGAGCCTTAGAGAAAGCGTCGGTTACCTCGAGAACCAGATGTCGGAACTCCAACAAAGAGCCTTAGAGAAAGCGTCGGTTACCTCGAGAACCAGATGTCGGAACTCCAACAAAGAGCCTTAGAGAAAGCGTCGGTTACCTCGAGAACCAGATGTCGGAACTCCAACAAAGAGCCTTAGAGAAAGCGTCGGTTACCTCGAGAACCAGATGTCGGAACTCCAACAAAGAGCCTTAGAGAAAGCGTCGGTTACCTCGAGAACCAGATGTCGGAACTCCAACAAAGAGCCTTAGAGAAAGCGTCGGTTACCTCGAGAACCAGATGTCGGAACTCCAACAAAGAGCCTTAGAGAAAGCGTCGGTTACCTCGAGAACCAGATGTCGGAACTCCAACAAAGAGCCTTAGAGAAAGCGTCGGTTACCTCGAGAACCAGATGTCGGAACTCCAACAAAGAGCCTTAGAGAAAGCGTCGGTTACCTCGAGAACCAGATGTCGGAACTCCAACAAAGAGCCTTAGAGAAAGCGTCGGTTACCTCGAGAACCAGATGTCGGAACTCCAACAAAGAGCCTTAGAGAAAGCGTCGGTTACCTCGAGAACCAGATGTCGGAACTCCAACAAAGAGCCTTAGAGAAAGCGTCGGTTACCTCGAGAACCAGATGTCGGAACTCCAACAAAGAGCCTTAGAGAAAGCGTCGGTTACCTCGAGAACCAGATGTCGGAACTCCAACAAAGAGCCTTAGAGAAAGCGTCGGTTACCTCGAGAACCAGATGTCGGAACTCCAACAAAGAGCCTTAGAGAAAGCGTCGGTTACCTCGAGAACCAGATGTCGGAACTCCAACAAAGAGCCTTAGAGAAAGCGTCGGTTACCTCGAGAACCAGATGTCGGAACTCCAACAAAGAGCCTTAGAGAAAGCGTCGGTTACCTCGAGAACCAGATGTCGGAACTCCAACAAAGAGCCTTAGAGAAAGCGTCGGTTACCTCGAGAACCAGATGTCGGAACTCCAACAAAGAGCCTTAGAGAAAGCGTCGGTTACCTCGAGAACCAGATGTCGGAACTCCAACAAAGAGCCTTAGAGAAAGCGTCGGTTACCTCGAGAACCAGATGTCGGAACTCCAACAAAGAGCCTTAGAGAAAGCGTCGGTTACCTCGAGAACCAGATGTCGGAACTCCAACAAAGAGCCTTAGAGAAAGCGTCGGTTACCTCGAGAACCAGATGTCGGAACTCCAACAAAGAGCCTTAGAGAAAGCGTCGGTTACCTCGAGAACCAGATGTCGGAACTCCAACAAAGAGCCTTAGAGAAAGCGTCGGTTACCTCGAGAACCAGATGTCGGAACTCCAACAAAGAGCCTTAGAGAAAGCGTCGGTTACCTCGAGAACCAGATGTCGGAACTCCAACAAAGAGCCTTAGAGAAAGCGTCGGTTACCTCGAGAACCAGATGTCGGAACTCCAACAAAGAGCCTTAGAGAAAGCGTCGGTTACCTCGAGAACCAGATGTCGGAACTCCAACAAAGAGCCTTAGAGAAAGCGTCGGTTACCTCGAGAACCAGATGTCGGAACTCCAACAAAGAGCCTTAGAGAAAGCGTCGGTTACCTCGAGAACCAGATGTCGGAACTCCAACAAAGAGCCTTAGAGAAAGCGTCGGTTACCTCGAGAACCAGATGTCGGAACTCCAACAAAGAGCCTTAGAGAAAGCGTCGGTTACCTCGAGAACCAGATGTCGGAACTCCAACAAAGAGCCTTAGAGAAAGCGTCGGTTACCTCGAGAACCAGATGTCGGAACTCCAACAAAGAGCCTTAGAGAAAGCGTCGGTTACCTCGAGAACCAGATGTCGGAACTCCAACAAAGAGCCTTAGAGAAAGCGTCGGTTACCTCGAGAACCAGATGTCGGAACTCCAACAAAGAGCCTTAGAGAAAGCGTCGGTTACCTCGAGAACCAGATGTCGGAACTCCAACAAAGAGCCTTAGAGAAAGCGTCGGTTACCTCGAGAACCAGATGTCGGAACTCCAACAAAGAGCCTTAGAGAAAGCGTCGGTTACCTCGAGAACCAGATGTCGGAACTCCAACAAAGAGCCTTAGAGAAAGCGTCGGTTACCTCGAGAACCAGATGTCGGAACTCCAACAAAGAGCCTTAGAGAAAGCGTCGGTTACCTCGAGAACCAGATGTCGGAACTCCAACAAAGAGCCTTAGAGAAAGCGTCGGTTACCTCGAGAACCAGATGTCGGAACTCCAACAAAGAGCCTTAGAGAAAGCGTCGGTTACCTCGAGAACCAGATGTCGGAACTCCAACAAAGAGCCTTAGAGAAAGCGTCGGTTACCTCGAGAACCAGATGTCGGAACTCCAACAAAGAGCCTTAGAGAAAGCGTCGGTTACCTCGAGAACCAGATGTCGGAACTCCAACAAAGAGCCTTAGAGAAAGCGTCGGTTACCTCGAGAACCAGATGTCGGAACTCCAACAAAGAGCCTTAGAGAAAGCGTCGGTTACCTCGAGAACCAGATGTCGGAACTCCAACAAAGAGCCTTAGAGAAAGCGTCGGTTACCTCGAGAACCAGATGTCGGAACTCCAACAAAGAGCCTTAGAGAAAGCGTCGGTTACCTCGAGAACCAGATGTCGGAACTCCAACAAAGAGCCTTAGAGAAAGCGTCGGTTACCTCGAGAACCAGATGTCGGAACTCCAACAAAGAGCCTTAGAGAAAGCGTCGGTTACCTCGAGAACCAGATGTCGGAACTCCAACAAAGAGCCTTAGAGAAAGCGTCGGTTACCTCGAGAACCAGATGTCGGAACTCCAACAAAGAGCCTTAGAGAAAGCGTCGGTTACCTCGAGAACCAGATGTCGGAACTCCAACAAAGAGCCTTAGAGAAAGCGTCGGTTACCTCGAGAACCAGATGTCGGAACTCCAACAAAGAGCCTTAGAGAAAGCGTCGGTTACCTCGAGAACCAGATGTCGGAACTCCAACAAAGAGCCTTAGAGAAAGCGTCGGTTACCTCGAGAACCAGATGTCGGAACTCCAACAAAGAGCCTTAGAGAAAGCGTCGGTTACCTCGAGAACCAGATGTCGGAACTCCAACAAAGAGCCTTAGAGAAAGCGTCGGTTACCTCGAGAACCAGATGTCGGAACTCCAACAAAGAGCCTTAGAGAAAGCGTCGGTTACCTCGAGAACCAGATGTCGGAACTCCAACAAAGAGCCTTAGAGAAAGCGTCGGTTACCTCGAGAACCAGATGTCGGAACTCCAACAAAGAGCCTTAGAGAAAGCGTCGGTTACCTCGAGAACCAGATGTCGGAACTCCAACAAAGAGCCTTAGAGAAAGCGTCGGTTACCTCGAGAACCAGATGTCGGAACTCCAACAAAGAGCCTTAGAGAAAGCGTCGGTTACCTCGAGAACCAGATGTCGGAACTCCAACAAAGAGCCTTAGAGAAAGCGTCGGTTACCTCGAGAACCAGATGTCGGAACTCCAACAAAGAGCCTTAGAGAAAGCGTCGGTTACCTCGAGAACCAGATGTCGGAACTCCAACAAAGAGCCTTAGAGAAAGCGTCGGTTACCTCGAGAACCAGATGTCGGAACTCCAACAAAGAGCCTTAGAGAAAGCGTCGGTTACCTCGAGAACCAGATGTCGGAACTCCAACAAAGAGCCTTAGAGAAAGCGTCGGTTACCTCGAGAACCAGATGTCGGAACTCCAACAAAGAGCCTTAGAGAAAGTGTCGGTTACCTCGAGAACCAGATGTCGGAACTCCAACAAAGAGCCTTAGAGAAAGTGTCGGTTACCTCGAGAACTAGATGTCGGAACTCCAACAAAGAGCCTTAGAGAAAGCGTCGGTTACCTCGAGAACCAGATGTCGGAACTCCAACAAAGAGCCTTAGAGAAAGCGTCGGTTACCTCGAGAACCAGATGTCGGAACTCCAACAAAGAGCCTTAGAGAAAGCGTCGGTTACCTCGAGAACCAGATGTCGGAACTCCAACAAAGAGCCTTAGAGAAAGCGTCGGTTACCTCGAGAACCAGATGTCGGAACTCCAACAAAGAGCCTTAGAGAAAGCGTCGGTTACCTCGAGAACCAGATGTCGGAACTCCAACAAAGAGCCTTAGAGAAAGCGTCGGTTACCTCGAGAACCAGATGTCGGAACTCCAACAAAGAGCCTTAGAGAAAGCGTCGGTTACCTCGAGAACCAGATGTCGGAACTCCAACAAAGAGCCTTAGAGAAAGCGTCGGTTACCTCGAGAACCAGATGTCGGAACTCCAACAAAGAGCCTTAGAGAAAGCGTCGGTTACCTCGAGAACCAGATGTCGGAACTCCAACAAAGAGCCTTAGAGAAAGCGTCGGTTACCTCGAGAACCAGATGTCGGAACTCCAACAAAGAGCCTTAGAGAAAGTGTCGGTAACCTTGAGAACCAGATGTCGGAACTCCAACAAAGAGCCTTAGAGAAAGCGTCGGTTACCTCGAGAACCAGATGTCGGAACTTCAACAAAGAGCCTTAGAGAAAGTGTCGGTTACCTTGAGAACCAGATGTCGGAACTCCAACAAAGAGCCTTAGAGAAAGCGTCGGTTACCTCGAGAACCAGATGTCGGAACTTCAACAAAGAGCCTTAGAGAAAGTGTCGGTTACCTTGAGAACCAGATGTCGGAACTCCAACAAAGAGCCTTAGAGAAAGCGTCGGTTACCTCGAGAACCAGATGCCGGAACTTCAACAAAGAGCCTTAGAGAAAGTGTCGGTTACCTTGAGAACCAGATGTCGGAACTCCAACAAAGAGCCTTAGAGAAAGCGTTGGTTACCTCGAGAACGAGATGCCGGAACTCCAACAATGAGGCTTAGAGAAAGTGTCGGTAACCTTGAGAACCAGATGTCGGAACTCCAACAAAGAGCCTTACAGAAAGCGTCGGTTACCTCGAGAACCAGATGCCGGAACTCCAACAAAGAGTCTTAGAGAAAGTGTCGGTTACCTTGAGATCCAGATGTGGGAACTCCAATTAAGAGCCTTAGAGAAAGCGTCGGTTACGTCAAGAACCAGATGTCGGAACTCTAACAAAGCGCCTTAGAGAAAGTGTCGGTTACCTCGAGAATTAGATGTCAGAACTCCAACAAAGAGTCTTAGAGAAAGTGTCGGTAACCTTGAGAACCAGATGTCGGAACTCCAACAAAGAGCCTTAGAGACAGTGTACAATGACCTTGAACAACAGGGCAGGAAAAATTCAATTAGGGTTTTTGGACTTGAAGACACCAAGGAAAACTAGACAGCTGAAGAATGTGTGGAAAAAGTTGTGAAGTTCGTCAAATCCATGTTGAAAGTGCCACTTCACAGTTAGGACATAGACAATGGACACAGACTCGGTAGATTTAATACCAGTAAAAGGAGAAGTGTTATAGTTAAATTCACCTACAGAATGAAAAAAATATGATGTTCTAGGTCCCAGGAGTGTTTTGGACTTTGAAAGATACTCAATGGCATAGTGCTAACCGGGTTGACAACTGCTAACGGACCTACTTGTATACTTACCTGTGATTTACCTGTGCATACTTGTGTATAGGTGTAAGTATACATTGGATATTTCTCCGAGACCTAAGAAAAAATTGAGATCGTTTATGATGGGTGGACCAACTAGAGCTTCAACATCATCGGGAAAAAACAGTGATCAAGCTATAAGTCAACGACTTGAGGAAATTACCAAAATACTATCCAGTATGGTCACTAGGACGGCCATGGATAAGAAACTGACAATTCTCAATGATGAGCTTAAAGAAGATGTCGGACAGAATTACAGCTTTAAAAGAAGAAAACGAGAGCCTTAGAGGAAGCGTCGGTTACCTCGAGAACCAGATGTCGGAACTCCAACAAAGAGCCTTAGAGAAAGCGTTGGTTACCTTTCGAACCAGATGTCGGAACTTCAGCAAAGAGCCTTAGAGGAAGCGTCGGTTACCTCGAGAACCAGATGTCGGAACTCCAATAAAGAGCCTTAGAGAAAAGCGTCGGTTACCTCGAGAACCAGATGTCGCAGCTCCAACAAAGAGCCTTAGCGAAAGCGTCGGTTACCTCGTGAACCAGATGTCGCAACTCCAACAAAGAGCCTTAGAGGAAGCGTCGGTTACCTCGAGAACCGGATGTCGGAACTCCAACAAAGAGTCTTAGAGAAAGTGTCGGTAACCTTTAGAACCAGATGTTGGAACTCCAATAAAGAGCAAAGCAAGAGGGAATGTGCAGTACAATGACCTTGCGTCGGTTACCTCGAGAACCAGATGTCGGAACTCCAATAAAGAGCCTTAGAGAAAGCGACGGTTACCTCAAGAACCAGATGTCGGAACTCCAACAAAGAGTCTTAGAGAAAGTGTCGGTAACCTTGAGAACCAGATGTTGGAACTCCAATAAAGAGCAAAGCAAGAGGGAATGTGCAGTACAATGACCTTGAACAACAGAGCAGGAAAAATTCAATTAGGGTTTTTGGACTTGAAGACACCAAGGAAAACTAGACAGCTGAAGAATGTGTGGAAAAAGTTGTGAAGTTCGTCAAATCCATATTGAAAGTGCCACTTCACAGTTAGGACATAGACATTGGACACAGACTCAGTAGATTTAATACCAGTAAAAGGAGAAGTGTTATAGTTAAATTCACCTACAGAATGAAAAAAATATGATGTTCTAGGTCCCAGGAGTGTTCTAAGGGGACACGCTTAAGCGTTGATGGGAAACTATTCGCTGTGTTGAAAGTAAAAATAGAAAAAGACAAGAATCAGATACGAAGAATCCTTTACGATACGCCACTGACCGAGGAGTACTTATTAAATGACTTGAACTTTACACATTCCAACTAGAGCCTACTCTGTATGAGTAGAACCGACAATGGACTTTACCACGGCTTTATCCCCCCTGTTGCCAATCTAAAAAAGAGTTGTGACGTATGGGATATTGTATGTGTGTAAGTGTTTCTGTGTTTGTGGTAAAAGTAATAGTGTTTTTTCCGTGGAAGTTTTAGTGCTAAAAGGAACAGATTTCTTGTATACAGGTAAGGTTAGGCATCACTGATTACTTCATATGAAATGTATGTACTGTACAGTATATGACTATGAAAATACACCCTTCAATTTTTTTTTCATAGTTTTATCAGTTCTAATATGATATGAATCTCATGTGGCGGTATTATTTATCACACCTTCACAAAACATTTGATTTCAAGTCTTCTGTTAAGATATTTAAGGAAAGAAATGATTTCAAGAGAACAAGCTATACAGAATAATTCAATAAATCCGGCAACCCTCCCACTTTTGATCGGTATGTTCTAATATCAGTGATATACATATAATTTATTTATATGTTCTGATTGTGACATCTTGTGAGCTGCGGGGTGGGCGATAGTAAACAGGGAAGGACAAAAAATGGGATATTTAGTTGCTTAGTCTGACAAAACGATATTTTGATCTAAATTAGCAGAGTGACTGTCACATAAATTAAATTCTCCATAATTGTTTAACATAAATGTCAATGCTGTATGAGGCTAATATTACTATGGGATGTCAGTTATAATTAGATGATATGAAAATTAAGAGTTGAATTGGTTTGAACAAAAATAACAACTTTTAAGGATCATCAGCATAGGGAGATATACTTAATATTATGTTATATTCCATTGGTTTCCTGACTAACTACATTACATATCATTCCCCAACATCACTACTTTGGGTTTCAGTAAACCATGGCCACATTTTGGATTTTCATTACCTAATACATACTAACTTGCTTTAACATGCATGCTTGATCATTTCCACTTCAAGTGTCAGAACAACAAAACACATTAACAACCATATTGATTACAACACAAATGACCATTGAGACCCATAGGCCTTTTGTAATGCATGTGCAATTTTTTTGAGGAGCACATGCATATGGTGTTACCCATGTCAAAATCACGTCCTGTCCCATCTGGATTCAGTGTCATCATTCTGGTGACTTCATTTCTGAACAGATATTGATAAACTTTATAACATGGTCAAGTATTAATTAATACCTTGAAGGCTCGAATGAGTTTGTATTGCAGGGTTCCGAGGTATATAGTCACTGTTACTGTTTTATAGAAATTTGTCAAAACCAATACAGTGACATCCGACTCTGGTGGCTTTGATTTTTGAATTAATTTTATACACCGGTCAGGTTTAAGAATACCTTGAGTGCTTTCCTTTTCTAGGTGCAGAAATAATGCCCCCCCCCCCCTCAAATAAAACAACAAACCTCTTTCCATGTGCTATACACTGAATATATAATACTGTTATTGCAGTGTGCATGACAGGAACCTGGGGTGAGCAATGTGGAGAAACATGTGAGGCAGGTTGCAGTGGAGAAGAATGTGATCCTATCAGTGGCCACTGTACTTATGGCTGTGTATTGGGTTACAATGGACCATTGTGTGACATAAGTAAGTAGGATATTTGTTGACAGCACTAACTTGTTTTCCTCTATTAAATGTCACATTACAAGGTTTTGACCTTTGGGTGATGTTGGATGATTATTCTTTGCAAATTTATATCAATTATACAATGTGATGATTTTTGTCAACGATTGCTGTTTCAAAAAATATAATTAGCACATTTGCTCTAATATATGAAGTGGAACTGGACTGGGTTGATCACTATAGCAAGCTCAAACTGCTGATTATTAAATCGGCAAAAGCTGATTAAAAAAATGAGGATTTTTTAATAAAAAAATAAAGGGTAGCTTAACCTTAACTGCTTTTCTGAGATCAAAATATAATTTGAAGACTTTTTACTGCCATAATTTAAAAGAAAATACTATTTTTATCAATTGTGCAAACATTCATGAATTCTAATAACACATATTATGTAAAGTTTGTATGATTTCAAGACCAACATTAGCAGACTGACATATTATTTTCTCTGTATTTTTTTATTTTTCTCATATTCTCCTCTATAAAATAAGGTATATGGCTCCATAAGAGTTAGTCAGTGGAAAATTGTGAATTTTTACAAAAGCAGATACTTATTGTTGTTGTCTGGTCTGATATCGCTGTAGAGTTACCGGGCTGTTAAGCAATTATATTAAACTACCTACCTAATTACTGTTTCAGAAAACAATATATGTGTGAAAACAGACACATTGGATGTTTATGCTGAACGAGAGACTACGCTGATTGTAATGGCACAGTACTTCACCCACCCACTGTCCAAAATTCACATAAAGTTTGGCAATGAAGAGCCTTGTTTGTTAGACAGCGACTGGGCTCACCTTAATGTAACTACAGGAATAGTTGCCTACAAAGGTGTCAGTGTGAATGTAACCGG
The DNA here is from genome assembly GCF_002113885.1 of Mizuhopecten yessoensis. NCBI lineage: Eukaryota > Metazoa > Mollusca > Bivalvia > Pectinida > Pectinidae > Mizuhopecten > Mizuhopecten yessoensis. The sequence continues at coordinate 143,563 of NW_018403572.1, read as the reverse complement.
CTTCACCCACCTCCATGTGGTTTATCATATGTTCTTTGAACCGACTACGGTTGTTAATGTCACACTTGACAACCAGGGCATCATCAACTATCACAATGTTACCTTCAATGCTCACCAACATCATATTGCTAAGGACTGTTACCAGAATGCCACAATAAACAATGCTAGTAGTGATATCTTATCACCCATCCCAGTGGAACGCAGCTCAATCCATACTTACTCTGTCAACTGGATAACTGATCAAAATTGCCTTGAATTCCATGGTGTCAATTCTGTGGTAATTATAGCTTATTTTAATAATTGTTCAATAACTAGTAAATATGTTTCTTCATTCTTGAGAAACATCTTTTCTGTTGTTACCAATGGTAGTGATCCTTGCTTGAATTGTAGGTGACCTTGGGCCATAGCACATGTACAGTGTCTGTTGCCAACTATTCTCTTTAAATACTAAAAAAGGCCTACAATTGCTTCCTGTGTTGATAACTGTCAATATCAATCAGATGAATGTCTTGACTGATTTCAAAGTCATGAGGTAAATGTGCAGAAATCTTAAAGCTTGACTTTGTCTGAAAAACCACTTATTAGTCCCCTACTGGTTTCCTCTTTGTCCTTCTGTGTACGTATATACGTAAGTAACACCAATGTTTAGCAGCGCTCTAGCGGCTTCATTCCTTGAGGGATTTTGATCAAACTTCACACAATTACAAACAACCGTAATATCTCGGACAAGTTCAAGTTTCAGGGTTGTCGGGTCAAGGTCAAGGTCACTGTTACTTTTTTTTTTAGAAAATTCATTGTCAGCGCTCTAGCGGCTTCAATCCATCAGGGATTTTGATCAAACTTCACACAATTACAAACAACCGTAATATCTCGGACAAGTTCAAGTTTCAGGGTTGTCGGGTCAAGGTCAAGGTAACCGTTACTATCCATTGTCAGCGCTGTAGTGCCTTAATTCCTTGAGGGATTTGATCAAACTTCACACAATTACAAAGGCGCACCATAATATCTCGGACAAGTTTGTATTTCAGGGTTGTAGAGTTGAGGTCAAAGCCACCGCTACTATTTATACAAAATCCTGGACAAGTTGAAGCCAGTGATTAAACATAGGCCGTATAGCTATATAGGATCAAGACATTGGCCTGTCACAGCATGCTTTATTTGGTACAGGACTGACAAGTTTGTTCAAACAAAAGACCTTCATTTACTGAGAAAAAACAACTGAAATCTTCGAACACACATTCATTAGGTATAGAATATGCTATTAAGCTTGTAAAATGTTACTTTTCAAGTTGTGACCTGAGACAATCTCACAATTGTATTTGACATTTCATAGTGACAGCATTATAAAGTATGATATTTGACATGTCATATTGACAGCATTATAAAATATGTTATTTGACATGTCATAGTGACAGCATTATAAAGTATGATATTTGACATGTCATAGTGACATCATAAAACATGATATTTGACATGTCATATTGACAGCATTATAAAATATGATATTTGACATGACATAGTGACAGCATTATAAAGTATGATATTTGACATGTCAAATTGACAGCATTATTAAGTATGATATTTGCCATATCATAGTGACAGCCTTATAAAGTATGATATTTGACATGTCATAGTGACAGTATTATAAAATATGATCTTTGCCATATCATAGTGACAGCCTTACAAAGTATTATATTTGACATGCCATAGTGACAGTATTATAAAGTATGATATTTGACATGTCATAGTGACATCATAAAACATGATATTTGACATGTTATATTGACAGCATTATAAAGCATGATATTTGCTATATAGTGACAGCCTTACAAAGTATGATATTTGACATGTCGTAGTGACAGCCTTATATACAATATAGCATATTTGACATGTCGTATTGTCTTGTAGGGGCAGACAGAGTCATGCATTAATAAATGGTATAGTTAGCTAATTAGGGCCCGGTATCGGAGATACGGGTGCCCTATAGTAATCTCTCTGTCTGTCTGTCCGTCCACAAATTTTGTTCTTGGCTGATAACTTCGGTACTTACTGACCGATGTACATGAAACTTGGTCAAGATGTTCAGTCCATAAAAATACACATTGATATAAAAAGTCAAGGTCAAAGGTCAAGGTCATCAGGTTCAAAGGTCAAGGTCAAATTTTACATATTTTCACTGATAAACATTTTGTTATGACGTTATGAAGCAAAGTTGATCAGAATTAAACAAGGAGTCAACTGACCAAAGGTCAGGTTCAAAGGTCAAGGTTAAATTTTGTATCTTTTTACTGGTGAAGATCTTGCTATGACACTTTGAAGCAATGTTGCTCAGAATTAAACAAGGAGTCAATTGACCAAAGGTAAAGGTCACTGGATCAAAGGTGAAAGTTAAATTATTTACCTTTTACCCTGATGAACATTTTGTTATGACGTTATGAAGCAAAGTTGATCAGAATTAAACAAGGAGTCAATTGACCAAAGGTCAAGGTCACTGGATCAAAGGTGAAAGTTAAATTATGTACCTTTTACCCTGATGAACATTTTGTTATGACATTATGAAGCAATGTTGTTCAGAACTTAGCACAGAGTCAACTGACCTTAGGTCCAGGTTAGGGGGTCCAAAGGGTCCAGGTCAATTTTTGTATTTTTCACCGATAAACATTTTGTTATGATATTAAGAAGCAAAGTTGGTTGGAATTAAAGAATAAGTCAACTGACCAAAGGTCAGGGTCACTGGGTTAATGGTCAAGGTCATTTGGGTCCAAAGGTCAAAGACAAAGTGGCCCCGATCTCTGACTTTGACCCTGTCTCTTGATGGAGGAGGTATATAAGGTGAAATAAAACAAATCAAAGCTAACAAATGAGTATTGTACCGGTATTTACATTTATGTTAGCCCAGCAAATATGGAGGTGGAAGGAAACAAGACTCACATCATAGTAGATGTAAAATGTATATTTTGCTTCCTTGCGATTCTTTTTGAAGTCCAAATGTCAAACGTCAAGCTCAGCTATATGGGCAGATTGCTTCTTGTTGATTATGGGGGATATATTGCCACAAGACGGGGCCCTTACTGACCTGTCAGTGTTCTAGTTGTTATATATTTGTTTTTTATCAAACAGCAATATGCCTACATCTGGGTTGTCAGATATTCTCAAGCAGACACATGCTGGATGGAAGGAAATACAAAAGTCGAGGATCCCATTTGGTATAATGGAACCGGAACACAGGAAGCTACATTTAGAATACCAGCAGACCTTTTGTTTATTGGATTTTATTTTATCAATATTAGAGCATATATTGAGTTATCAGTTGGAGGATTGCAGGTAGATTTCTACAGAAACATTAATGTAAGTATATATATCACAGGTAAGTTTGTAGAGACAATGATTAAGACTGTATTGTAAGAGACAGAGTTATGCTGCCAGTACAACAGTATATCATTTTACTGCTATGAGCTGACAAAAAGGGCAAAGTGAGCTAATGCCTTGACTTGATGTCCATTGGTGTCCGACATCAACTTTTCATTAAAGGTTATCAAATTACTCCACACATCGTCATCAGCGTCCATTTTCGTGACTTACTTTCGAAAAAAACTTTGTCCTGAACACTTGAAAAACATTTAACTAAATTTAGTCTGAAGCATTGTTAGATAAAATGGATTCAACATAGTATATTAAACAGAGGGTGTGCCTCCCTCCCCTGGGGGCCAATAGGATATTGTATATAGAACAGAGGGTGTGCCTCCCTCCCCTGGGGGCCAATAGGATATTGTATATAGAACAGAGGGTGTGCCTCCCTCCCCTGGGGGCCAATGGGACATTGTATACAGAACAGAGGGTGTAAAATTCTTCAGTTCAATTACCAGGTAAGGGATCTTTAATTTATTTGATCTATTAGCATCCTTGGGCTAAATATGGTTGAGCATTGTTCAAAAGGAGGTTGTGATCCCCACTGAGGCAGGAAGCTGGACATAATAGAGAAATAAGTTGATATTTAAAACCTAACTCTTTCAATGCTGCATGGTAAAGGGACTTTTAAACTAATTTCGTTTATAGAATTCATTGTTGAGGGGACTCAACTTTGTGTAAACTGAAGGTAAGGCCCCTCTGAGAACAGAGGGGTTAGACCAACAGTGTAAGCTGATTAGATATAGCTAGGCTCAGCACCCTTTTGCTAAGGGGACATAACTGTGTATAAGTGGAAGGTGTGGAAACCCCTGGTGTCAGAATATGACCTGGACTATGATACCAAGCGAGGCTATATAGTCTTGAAATTTATTTGTCCCCCAACAGTTCCCGTGGGGGACTATAGGTTTGCACTCGGTGCGTCGAAGAAGTTTGTCCGGGACATAACTTCTATATTATTATGGAGTATCAAGATTTGGTGAACAAGGACATCTTAAGATGGCAGAGTGCAAGAAGTAGCTATCGGTCGGTCAGTCGGTCGGTCGGTCGGTTGGTCGGGTCGGGTCGGGCAGTCCCATTTGGCAGAGTATTGGCCCCTTGAACAACAAAAAACGTAATTATCAGTATGCTGGGTTTTGTTTCTTTGCAATAACTATAACAAATATTAACCGACGTGGTTCGATTTTGATGAAAAGTGGTATATAGGGGTATTAGGAGACTGCAAATTCAACCACAGAGGTTTCGTTGCCATAGCAACCATATAGCAACCACAAGAAGGGTTCTGATTGGTGGAAATTCAGATATTGTTCGATTTTGATGAAAATCATTATAGAGGGTATAAGGGGACTGCAAATTCAAATAGCAACCCCATGGAAGCTTCTTATTGGTCGAAATTTAAATATTTTTCGATTTTTTATGAAATTTGGTATATAGAGATATTAGGGGACTGCAAATAAAACCGCATGAGTTTCCTTACCATAGCAACCATACGGAGGCTTCTGATTGGTCGCATTTTTGGATATTGTTTGATTTCGATGAAAATTGTTATATAGGGGTATTAGGGGACTGCAAATTCAACCACATAGGTTTCGTTGCCATAGCAACCATATAGCAACCACATGAAGGGTTCTGATTGGTGGAAATTCAGATATTGTTCGATTTTGATGAAAATCATTATAAAGGGTATAAGGGGACTGACTGCAAATTCAAATAGCAACCCCAAGGAAGCATCTTATTGGTCGAAATTTAGTTATTTTTTCGATTTTTTATGAAAATTGGTATATAGAGATATTAGGGGACTGCAAATATGTTCCATTGCCATAGCAACTACACAGGGGATTCTGATTGGTTGCAATTTAGAAATTGCTAATTTTTTTTTCAAATTTAGTGAACATTGTGTACGTAGGTGACATGTACTATGGCAATGCGATCCTTTTCTGATGCATCTTTGCGACTATGGGGGCAGTTTGGGGGACATCTGTAATGGTCCCCCATTACAATTAGTACTTGTTGCTGTAGATATTGTTAAGATGTTTCAATCAACAACTTGTTGGAGTTCAGATCGAGTTATAAATCTATTTTCTGCACAGTAAAGAGTTATCATCATGCAGCACCTGTCAGATAAATGATTTAATGCCTACTCGTTTCTTTAATACCAATTAAGTGATTCCCAGTTATGGTCAAACTTTGGCCAGAGATTGCGGGCCTCGTAGTCAAAGATGTTAACAGACAATCTTATATATAATGTCAGCTAGTAACTCAGACTAAGCTTATGTTAGAGAAACTGTCAGTGTATACAGAGAATGTTAAACATATTAATTATTACAATGTAAGTACAGTGTTATAGGTTTGAGACCTGTCATGTGTTAAAGTGTAAGTAAAGTGTAGTTATTAAGTTGTTATGGAGTACCCAAAAAGACAAGCTTTTTATTAACATAGACCCTATTATTAATGTCTGTTGTCCAGTCAGTGTTTTCCTTAATCAACTTCTGCCTAACAAAAAGTCCAGGGTCACATTTTGGCTGTATGGTTCTTGATCAAATGAATTTTCACAACCAGGCAACTTCAATTTCACAGGGTTCAAATGCTTGGAAACCTTTGATCAACTTCTTTGTATAGCCAAGTTGCTTAAGTCATGATAGTCTTTAGTAGTATGCTGGAGGATTCATGTTGTTCAAATGAATACCCTAATTAACCCTGGATCTCCTTTCAATAATCGAGGGATATTAAGTGTGTTAAAATACTTGTGACTTAATTCTTAATAGCAAATTAAAGTTGCCCAGTAGCATGGAGTACTCAGGTGTTAAGGTGGCTCCACCCTTTCGCAATTAGCCAGAAGAATTCAATGAAAGTTTCACATAATGGTTATGTCAATATGTAGAGACGATTTTATGAAAATCTAAGCATTCTGATAATCTGGGGGATTTTTTTGTAAAAAATACTGAAAAAATGAACTTTTGTCAATTCAACACTTTCACATTTTTTGAGTGTGTGGACTTGTTCAAAACTATTACAACAATAAAATAATGAAAAGAAACATTGCTGATCAACCCTACAAATATTGTATTTATCATAAAATATCTACAACATGTTACAAAAAGTGTTGTTTATTGAAATTGTATGGATACAAGTTACTGAATACAAGCTTAAAGCAAACAGGACACATACGTGTCATACAAAAAGAGTGAAATATTGAACAAAATACACACAAAGTCTTTATAATTCATTTATTTTACATTTTATAATAATATTGATCCTGATGAGAGTTATGTCTACCTTGAAAAGAATCGAAACTTTTTGCAGAGGGATAGAATTTATACAATGACACTTATTTTCTTTACTATACCAAAAACGACGGAAATAAATCAAATTACTATATTTAATTGTCAATTTACTGTTCTTAAATGGAACAAAATTACTCTCAATCATGTACACTTTGGACATCATTCCATAGCCCGCTTACGCATGGTATATTTACATGTCAGGTACATATATGTAACCATAGGCTATCGCATGGTATGCTGTTGTCACGTGCACGCACATGCACTTGCATTTTATAGGGATCTTGATATTTTACAAACCACTATTTTCATGGAGTTATTGTAATTGCATTTGTGTAACGATTTATCTGACAGAGCATAACTCGCTCCACAACAAAAGTCCTAGCCACCAAGAGCTTGTGAACTACTGTTGGCACGTGATACGTACAGGTGAGGTCGGTAAACAAAACACATCAGTCTGCATTCCATGCGCCTCATACAACCTTCTTGGAGTTGTCTCATCTTATGTCAGTGTCTTCCTGTGAGTTAATTAATGTCTGTCTATCATAAGCTTTATTTTAGAAGGACGTGTGATTACACATTTCTTAGTTAAGTCTCGATATCGGGTGTTGACATACCATCGTTACGCACGTGTACCATTGTTTACCCGGTGTTACTATAATTTACACTACGGTAATGGAATGCCCGATACGCAATACGGAAATGACGACACGAAAATACAACAAGAACAACATGTGTATTACGAAGGGTGGGAAGTCCTTAAATAGTTTACAGCATTGAATTGCCCGATACACAATACGGAAATGACAGCACAAAAGTACAGTAAGAAAACCATTATTACCAAGTGTGGAAAGTCCTATAGCAAGGTTTACACTTGCATCCACTCGTTCCTTTTGTCAGATTTTGAACGTATGATATTTAAGTGTTAGCTACTGATGTATTTTGATGTTTCAGGGTTACATTGAGATAACTCTGAACAGAGTAAGAGCATCCTTAGGTTCCCTGCTTTCACCAATCCACCTGTGTAGTGAAGCGCTGCTGCTCGATGCCAGCACCTCCGAGGATCCCGAAGGAACTTTGACTCTCGCAGATTTCCAGTAAGTTTGCTAGTACCAGAATAGAAGATGCAAAATGTGAGCAAAAAATATTACTTTTCTTCCTTGCCTTTAATTGCCTGATACCTTCCATATGTGAGGTCCACTTTGTTAGACATCCTCACTGCCTGGGTTCCTCCTTACACCAGCTCGGCCGGGGGTGTCTCGTCTTTTTAGGGGGGCGTCTCCCTTACCTTGATCCTGAGCCCCAAATACCTGACATTCCACCTGGCCTTTTTTTCTCAACCCATAAGTCATTTTAAAAATATCTATAATATCATTTGTATTAGAAAAGTTACAAAATTTTGCACGCTTAGTCTAAAACTTGCTATATAGTCTTTTTGATTAATTGGTTTTTGTCTCGCCGCCACTAATTGGAAGCAATACTTAATTAGGTGTTGCTTTTCCGGCAACGGTGGCATCAACATAAAGTTTTTGTTTTTAAGTTAGTTTTTGCTTATAAATATCATGAAATCTTTGTTCAGTTGTTCTGTATATTGTTCTATATGTTATTTATTGTTTTTTTCTATTAGTGCTAACATTATCCAATAGATAACTAAATCCTGATTTGTTGATTTCAGCTTTGCTGTTTAAAATCCATCTAGCATCTGACAACATGCTTTCCTCGTAACATGTTTTTTAGGTCACCTGAGACAAAGTCTCAAGTGACCTATTGCGATCGCCTTTTATCTGTCGTGCGTCCGTAAACAATTTACATTTTCGACTTCTTCTCCAAAACCCCTGAACCAATTTCAATGAAATTTGGCAGAAACCTTCCATGGCCAAAGGTCAACAAAAGTAGTTGCGGGTTTGGTCCCCTGCCCCCAGGGGCCTGAGGGGCGGGGCCAAAAGGGGCAAATTGACTAAAATTTCAAAAATCTTCTTCTCAAGAGCCAGATATGGTAGAATCAAATACTCGTCATAGATGGAAAGGGTCTTAAGATGCTTTACCAAAATTGTGAATTTCTTGACCCTGGGGTCTCACGCTTCCCCCTGGGGAGGGGGTTAACTTTACTATTGTTTATATAGGGAAACTACATTTTGGACCAAAATTGTTTAACTGCCATTGGAAGTAATTCAATTTAGGTTAGCATTATCAGTATTGGGTAGCAGTTTGATGGTATGCACATATGAGCCCTGACTGACCCCCCGGGCTATTGGGTGGGGCCAAAAAGGGTCGAATTGACTGAAATTTTAAAAATCTTCTTCTTAAGACCCAGATATGGCGGGGCCCAATAGGGGAAATATAGGAAATTCTTTAAAATCTTTCTCCTTCTGTAGGAATGAAAGGATTTGTTCCATATTTGGTCAGAAGCATCCTTGGGGGAGATAAACCAATTTTGTATAAACTGTGGGTCTGGCCCCCCAGGTCCTGATGGGCGAGGCCGAATAGGGGAAACATAGCAAATTATTCTTTAAAATCCTTCTTCTTCTGTAGGAATGAAAGGATTTGGTCCATATTTGGTGTGGAGCATCCTTGGGTAAAGGGGAACCAATAATGTATAAACGGTGGGTGTGGCCCCCTTTGGGGCTGAGGGGTGGGGCCCAATAGGGGAAATAAAGGTAAAACTTTTAAAATCCTTCTTCGACCATCGGGATTAAGGGATTTTATCCTAATTTGGTCTGGAGGATCCTATGGCCAAGGGGACTCAATTTTGTATAAGCAGTGGGTGTGGTCTCCAAGGGGGCAAAAGGACTGGGCCCAATATGGGAAATAGAGGGAAATCTAAAATCCTTCTTCTACCATAGGGATGAAGGGATTTCTTCCCAATTTGGTCTGGAGGATCCTGGGCAAAAGGGACTCAAATTTGTATAAACAGTGAGTGTGGCCCCCCTGGGGGCAGATTGGCAGGGCCCATTAGGGAAAACATAGCAAATTCTTCAAAAACCTTCTTCTGTACCTATGACAGGATTTTGTCCAAATTTGGTATGAAGCTTCCTTGGGTTAAGGGGAACCAATTTTGTATAAACGGTGTTTCTAACCCCCCTGGAAGCAGAGAGGCGGGGCCCAATAGGGGAATTATAGCTAAAACCTTTAAAATCCTCTAATCTACCATAGGGATTAAGGGATTTTACCCTAATTAGGGCCCCGTATCTGAGATACGGGTGCCCTATAGTAATCACTGTCTGTCTGTCTGTCTGTCTGTCTGTCCACAAATTTTGTTCCTGGCTGATAACTTTAGTATTTATTGACCGATGTACATGAAACTTGGTCAAGATGTTCAGTTCACAAAAATACACATTGAGGTAAAAAGTCAAGGTCAAAGGTTAAGGTCATTAGGTTCAAAGGTCAAGGTCAAATTTTACATCTACTCACTATTGAACATTTTGTTATGACATTATGAAGCAAAGTTGCATGATCAGAACTAAACAAGGAGTCAACTGAATAAAGGTCAAGGTCATCAGGTCTGGGGTAAAGGTCAAATTTAGTAGCTTTTCACTGGTGAATATTTCGCTATGACATTATAAAGCAAAGTTGTTAGGAATTAAACAAAGAGACACAATGAGGTAAAAAGTCGAGGTCAAAGGTCAAGGCCATTAGATTCAAAGGTCAAGGTCAAATTTTGCATCTTTTCACTGATAAACATTTTGTTATGACATGATGAAGCGAAATTGTTCAGAATTAAACAAGGAGTCAACTGACTAAAGGTCAAGGTCATTGGGCGAAAGGTCAAGGTTAAATTTTGTATCTTTTCACTGGTGAACATTTCGCTATGACACTTTGAAGCAATGTTGCTCAGAATTAAACAACGAGTCAATTGACCAAATGTCAAGGTCACTGGGTCAAAGGTGAAGGTTAAATTTTGTACCTTTTCCCTGATGAACATTTTGTTATGTTATTATGAAGCAATGTTGTTCAGAACTTAACACAGAGTCAACTGACCTTAGGTCCAGGTTACTGGGTTCAAAGGGTCAAGGTAAAGTTTGTATTTTTTACTGATTAACATTTTGTTATGATATTAAGAAGCAAAGTTGGTCGGAATTATAGAATCAGTCAACCGACCAAAGATCAGGGTCACTGGGTTAATGGTCAAGGTCATTTTGGTCCAAAGGTCAAAGACAAAGTGGATCTCTGACTTTGACCCTGGCTCTTGACGGAGTAGGTATATAAGGTGAGATAAAACAAATCAAAGCTAACAAATGAGTATTGTACCGGTATATACATTTCTGTTAGCCCAGCAAATATTGAGGTGGAAGGAAACAAGCCTCGCATCATAGTACATGTAAAATGTATATTTTGCTTCCTTTTTGAAGTCCAAATGTCAAACGTCAAGCTCAGCTATATGGGCAGATTGCTTCTTGATGATTATTGCCACAAGACGGGGCCCTTACTGACCTATCAGTGTTCTAGTTTAGTCACTAGCAACCTTAGGCCAAGGGGACTCAATTTTGTATAAGCAGTGGTTGTGGTCTCCCAGGGAGCAGAAGGGCGGGGCCCAATAGGAGAAATACAGGTAAAACCTTTAAAATCCTTCTTCGGCCATCGGGATTAAGGGATTTTATCCTTATTTAGTCTGGAGCATCCTTGGGCCAAGGGGACTTTTTGTATAAACAGTGGGTATAACCCCCCTAGGGGCATAGCGGTGGGGCTCTGTTTGAAGTTTGTTCTTGCTATTTCTCAAGTATTGGATGGATCTTTCTGAAATTTCATATGTACTTACAGCACCTACCATTGAGTGTTATATCTTTACTTCATACCAATTATTTTAAACACATTCAGGTGATCGATACAGGCCCTCTGGGCCTCTTGTTGTTTTTTGTCACTGAATAATATTTCTGTTTGTGTTAAAAACAACTCTCTGTATAAATATATCAGGTGACCGTTAAGGCCCATGGGCCTCTTGTTTAATGCAGTTCTATTTTTTTTTTACAAGTGTTGAATCATTTTGAGTTTTCTACGTACAGATAATGGCAATTTTCCTAACTCACTGTAAATTAAGTTATTACAAGTGCTGTTATTTACTCCCAAGTTGTCCTTTATAAAAATTGATGTGTAGATTCTCAACACCCACAGCCTTATATGCCTCCGAACCCTATCCTACTGAACTGTAACCTAAGATGCTGTTAACATAGGTATCAAAAACAGGTGATTGAATTTCAATATAAGAATCATCATCTTTATGCGCCCGTTGAAGACGGGGACGTATTATGTTATCACGTGAGCGGTCGGGCGGTCATGCGAACGATGTCCACTCGATATCTCAAGTAATTATGATTGGATTAACTTCAAACTTCACAACAAGATTAATTACCATGAAAGCTCGGACAAGTTCGATACCCGCCATTATCCAACCATAATTTGTGGAGTTATGCCCCTTTATGGACTTGCCGAAACAGTGTCCGCTCAATATCTCGAGTAATTATAAACGGATTACCTTCAAACTTCACAACAAGGTTAATTACCATGAAACCTTGGACAAGTTCAATAACCGCCATTATCCGACCATAATTTGTGGAGTTATGCCCCTTTATTGACTTGCCGAAACAGTGTCCGCTCGATATCTCGAGTAATTATTAACGGATTAACTTCAAACTTCACAACAAGGTTATTCACCATGAAACCTCAGACAAGTTTGATAACCGCCATTATCTGACCATAATTTGTGGAGTCATGCCCTTTACTTGACGAAACAGTGTCCGCTCGATATCTCGAGTAATTATTAACGGATTAACTTCAAACTTCACAACAAGTTTAATTACTATAAAACCTCGGACAAGTTTGATAACTGCCATTATCTGACCATAATTGGTGAGGTAATGCCCCTTTATGGACTTGCCGAAACAGTGTCCGCTCAATATCTCGAGTAATTATTAACAGATTAACTTCAAACTTCACAACAAGATTATTCACCATGAAACCTGAGACAAGTTTGATAACCGCCATTATCTGACCATAATTTGTGGAGTTATGCCCCTTTATGGACTCTCCGAAACAGTGTCCGCTCGATATCTCTAGTAATTATTAACGGATTAACTTCAACCTTCACAACAAGGTCAATTACCATGAAACCTCGGACAAGTTCGATAATCGCCATTATCCGACCATAATTTGTGGAGTTATGCCCCTTTATGGACTTGCCGAAACAGTGCCCTCTCGATATCTAGAGTAATTATTAACGGATTAACTTCAAACTTCACAATAAGGTTAATTAACATGAAACCTTGGACAAGTTTGATAACCATTATTATCCGACAGTAATTATTGGAGTTATTCCCCTTGGTTTCATTAATGCGCTGCATGCGTTCGATGATGTTGTATTGCACTCATTGATCTACCAGTTATGTTGAATGATTTCTCTTTTAATATCAATTTCTCACAAATACTTAATATATTTCAATCATACAAACAACTGCTCATTCAATGTGAGACGGGCGTATTATATACCGCTCGCGGTAACCTTGTTGAACTTATTACAACGTGCATAATTAAACTGTTTTAGATTTTCCTGGACCTGTGTGATGGATGATGTGTTGCCTTGCTCCATCTTTGGAGTAGCTATTGGTAGTGACAACATCACCATGCCTTTTACAGGTATATGTGTAAACTAATTCATCCTTACAGTCTGTAGACATTGGAACATCACATTGTAGTTTTATATATTACTTTAGAGCGTCAATATTTTACTTTAAACAACTTCTTCTTAATAACCAAAAGGCCTAGGGTGATGATATTTGGCCAGAAGCAAACAGGAATGAAGTGCTACCATGTTTGTTCAAATAAATGACCTTCACCTATTTTCAAGGTCACAGGGGTCAAATATGTTAAAAACTTGAAACAACTTCTTCTGAATAACCAAAATGGCAAGAGTGATTATAATTGGCCAGAAGCATGCTGGGATGAAGGGCTACCAAGTTTGTTCAAATGAATGACCTTGACAAATATTCAAGGTCACAGGGGTCAAATATGTTCTAAACATTTAAACAACTTCTTCTGAATAACCAAGAGGCCTAGGGTGCTTACATTTGGCCAGTAACATGCTAGGATGAAAGACTAGCAAGTTTGTTCAAATAAATGACCTTGAATTATATTCAAGGTCACAGGGGTCAAATATGTACAAAACATTTAAACAACTCCTTCTGAATAACCAAGAGGCCAAGGGTGAGGATATTTGGCCATTAACATGCTGGTATGAAGGGCTACCAAGTTTGTTCAAATGAATGACCTTCGCCCATACTCAAGGTTACAGTGGTCAATATATGTTTAAATCTTTAAATGATTTTTGTTCTGTATAACCAAAAGGTCCAGGGTAATGATATTTTGCTAGAAGCATGCTGGGTTTGAAGACTATAAACTCTGTTCAATCTAATGTCCTTGTTCGACATTCAAGGTCACAGGCGTCATGTTTAAATCTTTTAGTAAGTTTTTTAACTCACCTGGTCAGAAGGACCATGGTGAGCTTATGCCATAACGCAGCGTCTGTTGTCCGCGTCCGTTGTCCGTCCGTCCATCAACTTTCCTTTCAAACGCTACTTGTCATGAACGACTGAGCAGATTTTGACCAAATTTGGTCAGAAGCATCCTTATGGAATGGGGAACAAATTTTATATAAATGATGGGTGTGGCCCCCCTTGGGGCTGAGAGGCGGGGCCCAATAGGGGAAATATACCAAATTCTTTAAAATCCATCTTCTTCTGTAGGAATGAAAGGATTTGTTCCATATTTGGTCTGAAGCATCCTTGAGTGAAGGGGAACCAATTTGTATAAACAGTGGGTGTGGCCTCCTAGGGACCCGAGGGGTGGGGCCAAATAGGGGAAACATAGCAAATTATTTAAAATCCTTCTTATTCTGTAGGAATTAAAGGATTTGTTCCATATTTAGTCTGAAGCATCCTTGGGTGAAGGCGGGAATTTTTTGTATAAACCGTGGTGTGACCTCCCAGGGGCCTGAGGGGCGGGCCAAATAGGGGAAACATAGCAAATTCTTTAAAATCCTTCTTATTCTGTAGGAATGAATGGATTTGGTCCATATTTGGTCTGAAGAATTCTTGGGTGAAGGGAAACCAATTTTGTATTTATATATAAACAATGGGTCTAGCCCCCTAGGGGTCTGAGGGGCCCAATAGGGGAAATATAGGTAAAACCTTTATAACCCTTCTTCTACCATAGGGATTAAGGGATTTTTTCCATATTTAGTCTGGAGCATCCTTGGACCAAGGGGTCTCAATTTTGTATAATTGGTGGGTATGACCCCCCTAGGGGCATAGGGGTGGGGCTCTGTTTGAAGTTTGTTCTCGCTATATCTGAAGTACTGGATGGATCTTTCTTAAATTTCATATATAATTACAGCACCTACCATGGAGTGTTATATCTTTACTTCATACCAATTATTTTAAACATATTCAGGTGAGCGATACAGGCCCTCTGGGCCTCTTGTTTTAACAACTTCTTCTGAACAACCAAGAAATTTAGAGATGATATTTGGCCGGTAGCATGCTGACATAAAGCCCAAAAGGGTTGTTCAAATGAATAGCCTTGTTTGACCTTCAAGGTCACAGGGTCAGGTATCTTAACCAATACCAAAATTTGCTTACAATCAGCAGATGAGCAGCACTGTGAGTGATGATGAGCTGCTCACGTGAGATCTTACATAGTAAATTCTCATGTGCATTTGAACATGCAAATGAGGGTGAAATCTCATGTGAGCAAAATGCTCATGCAAACAGAAAACTCACAAGAGGAATATATGCTCATTCCCTCATGTGTGCAAAAGATTTGAAATATCATCGTCTTTGAATTGAAGCATTCAAAATTTTAACTGAAATTGCAATCTAAATACTCACGTATATACATATATATAAATAATCAAAAGATTAGATGTATAAGTCATGATAAGAGCTTTAATGTAGATAATCAAGTGCCAACTGTTAGCATTTATGCAAGTGTTCAAAGTCCATGTATACTCTTTGAACAGGTTAAAATTTGAAAACTCATATGATAGACTTAGATATGTTGTTATATATTGATCTCATATCGCATAGCTTTATCACCTTGCAAATAATCATTTAACAAAGTTGCTATGAATATACAGTATCACTCAGTGACACTGTAGCACTGACATTGAACTCGGGATACATTGAAAAAAAAACACCAAAAAAACCTCTGCTGGTTTTTTATATTTTCTTTATAGTTGAACCCGGTTACATTGAAAAACTGCTTTAATTGAAAGGTTTTTCATTCCCTGTAAACACTAATTGCGTTAAAACAATATTGACTAGTGGCCTTTTTTTTGTCTTTTTTTTTTCAAATACTACATAAACATATCAAGTGAGTCTCCTTATGTCAAAAAAAGATCGAATTTTGCTGATATGTATTCATAAAAATGAAAAATTTAAAGATAATTATCGGGATTTCTACCTGTTTGACCAACGCTTTGTTCAAAGATTTCCCTGTGCCAGAGCTACCATAACGCATGCGCATAGCACGCCATTTCATAATGAACAAAATGACTGGCCGTGGGAAGTATAAGCGAGTGAAAAGTTGACAAATGGGCAAAAGATAGCGCAAGGATTACGTTACGTAAGCATTTTTGTAGGTGGGAAGTATTCAAAGGGAAAATAAGTGCCCTAGCAGCTAGAATGGTGCATGTATTCTTCCGGATAGCCAGTTAAAAGCTGAAATGGAATTGACAGAAATGCTGTTTATGTTATGAATAAATATCTAAAAATACTAACCTCGCTTGTATCTTTGTGTAAGTTGGAACACAGATGAACTTATTTTTTTAGGTTAATGGGCATGTATCGGAGAGAGTTTACTTTGCGATTCTATGTACAGTTGACTGTTTAGTTTGATTTTGCTATGGGGCCCTCCAAGGGATAACTGTTGTGATGTTCTGTTCTCTCCTCTGTTGATACTTGTGGTCACTTAAGATGAGATGCATGCGCAGATTTCATCACAGAATTAGATTACTATCTAAGTCCGCGGTTTCATAGTGCAGTGAAAAATTAGTTGCAGTTGCTAACAGCCCCTCACTGGGGGCCCCTTTGGAAACTTTGCATCTCTGTCAGACCTCCAGTGTTTACTGCCTCATTTCTGAACAGTCACGTGACGTTATTGGAGCTATTTTAAAAAGGGCTTTCCCAAACAATTCAAGTGGTCAAACTGGACATTTGGAAAGGACTATGAATATGGGAATAGCAAGGTAACATAAGTGGAAGAGCATACAACACATTTCTTCGTTAAAAAAATTTATGGCTCTTCACTAGATGTCCCTTTAAAGTACAAATCTAAGCAAATTTTTCAGGAACATCTTGTCCTGGCTGTAACTTTTAAATCCTTAAGATATCTTGATGAAACTTGAACTATACCTGCATCACCCACTGGCCATAGATGACGTGCAATGCGCTGTCATTTGGACATTGTGACCTTGACCCCAAAGGTCAAATATGTGCAAATTTTTCAGGAACATCTTGTCGGGGCTGTAACTTTTAAAGCATTAAAGATTTCTTGACGAAACTTGTAGTATAACTTCATCACCTGATGTGCAATGCAGTGCCATTAGGTCACTTTGGACTTTACCTCAAGGTCAAAGGTAAAAAAAAGTGATTGTTGCAAGCATTTAAAGGTTAATTGTCAAGGTGATGCCAACGGTCCCTCACTGAGTCTAATTTTGCTTAAACTTAGAATGCAAGTATATGATGTCATTGTTAACTCTATCCATGCATCATTTGCAACTATTGGGTCAATTTTGACGACTTCTGTAATGGTCCCTATTACAAATAGAATTTGTTCATATATGGATTATTAGCTCACCTGATCCAAGGTGAGCTTTATGCCATACAGTTGCATTCATCGTCCGAACGTCAACAATTTCTTCAAACAACTTCTTCTTAACCACTGATTGGAATTCAACTAAATTTGACTGGAGCATCCCTAGGTGGTGGAGATTCAAAATTGAACAAATGGTGTGGCTGACCCCCCAGGGGGCTGAGGGGCAGGCCAAAAAGGGTTATTTAGCTATACTGCTTTAAGTGACTTCTTCTCTGGAACTAAGATATGGATATCAACCATATTTGGCAGGATCTCTGGAAAGAGACTACAGAGCCAACAGAACGGCCATCATCTCGAGCATGTTGATGTGCTCTGAGATCTGTTCCCAAGACCACTCCCCCGACCGACAATGCTGTTGAGGTAAGCTCCCCACTCCGTCATGGACGCATCTGTGTACAGGGTCATAGTGGGAGCAGGCTTGGCCAAAGGAATCCCTTGGAGAACATTGTCCTGATGAGTCCACCAGCATACAAACTCCTTGACTGACTGGTTCAGAGGAAGCCAGGCTTTCCAATCCCTTGAAGAAGGAACCAGTTGGCAAGGAGAAACATCTGGAGAGGCCTGGTGTGAAGTCTCCCTATTGGGACCTTATCTGCCAGGGCATTGAGATAACCCAGAAAGAAGTGGAAGGGCGATGCCCTGAACCTTATTGAAATGGTTCCCCAGGAAATTGAAAGGAAGGAATGAAGTCGACCTTGAGTAAGACTTTCAGAACCAACCGGGTGTCCTGCACCAGAAACTCTCACTAGATAGAGCATGAGGGAATCGTCAAAATAGATGTGAACATCTATCCCTCGAGAGTGCAGGAATCCCACGACCACCTGCAGCAGCTTGGTGGAAACAAAAGGTGCAGTCGTGAGCCCAAACGGCATGCTGGCCTTGAACTGCATGCACGTAAAACGGAGGTACTTCAGTGCCGACTTCTTGATGTGGATGTGGAAGTAGGCGTCCTTCAAATCTACTGAAGTCGCCCACATTCCATCTCTCACTGAGGCGATAATGCCCCGAGGAGTCTTGAAGTGAGGAGAATCTACGTGCCTGTTGAAGGCACTTAGATCTATGATGGGACGCCACGCCCCGTACTTCTTCCGAACCAGAAACATTCTGGAGTAGAAACCAGGGGTACATTCCCACATGGGAACCTCCTCGACCGCGCCTTTGGTAAGCGTGGTCCTTACTTCCTCCTGGAGCGCCAGAGCCTGTAATATCCTTCCACTCTGGGAGAAAAGTGGAATGCTGGCCCACCACAGGAAGATCTGGTCGAGGCAGGTTGAGACAGGTCGAGACAGGTCAAGACCTTGCCAGACAAGTGAACCGTCTGCCGACCCGAAGCCTTATCCTAGGGGAGAAGGACCTAAGTTTGAGCAGGGAGGACTTCACTCCCCCTTCCTACCCTTCCCTTTGTTGCCCTTGAAGGGAGGCTTATACTTGGGCTGCACAGAAGACTGCAAAGCCGAAGGTTTAGCCTTCTTCATAGGAGGCGCTGACCCCTGCGAGGTACTGGCCTTCTCAACCTGAATCCTCTTCACCAGAGGTGACCGAGTCCTCCTTCGAACCCTTCTGAACAGAAAGGCCCCTCTAAAAAGAGTGGACCCTGAGAACTAGACAGTCAACAGCCGGGAGCTGTAAGGTTCATCGACTGGAGGGTTTTTCAAAACTGAAAACTGCCTAGCCAACAACACATTGACAAGCGATGACAATTGTAAAGCCCTGTTCAGGGCAGAGGTCACTCTGTCCTGGATGTCAGGCTGCTCTGTCTCAGTAATCTGACCCTCAGGCAAAATGGATACCCTATATAGACAAACTGTCAGGTAGTCTATATAAGACAGAATTTAGCTGGCTGAGGGGCAAGCAGCCCGTTATTTGTGGCACAGTCAGTTGCGTGCACCTCCGACAACTCACCGACACTTAGCTGCAACCCAGCATAACCAGGACTACGAGTTGAAGAAGAATTCTTGTACAAAACCCGAGACTGGACGGTGACCAGAGCTGAAGACACAAAAGTGCCTTCTGGCAGAGAGCAGTCCGACTGAGCAGACACGTGCAACCGAGGAGCCACCAAAGAACCTAAAAGGGTGGTGGACTCTGGACTGAGATGACGCCGAAGGTGGTGGGCATACTTTCTCCAAAGAATCCGGGAAACGTGGGCCCTAAGTGCCCGCATACTGGATGCTGGGCCTCAACCTCAGCAGCTCAGGGTCACCTTCATCCTGGACATCCTCCTCAGAGGGCAAGACCAGCGGAAAGACCAGCGTCTATAACTATGTGAGAGATGAACAATGTCATCGTCCTCTGCCACACCGCTACCTCAAAGTCCATAGCCTCCACACCATCAAGACCAGAAGTCTCGGCTGGAGGAAATGGGGCAGCCAGAGGGGCCAACTCAAGAGAAGGCTCAATATAACGGCAGTTAGGTGCAGTGCGCCTAACCACCGTGGCTGTTGGTTAAGACTGCATAGCCAAAACCCTACCCTGGAACTGGGGACAATCAAGTCTGCCCTAGAGTCAGAAGTCCTGAAGGTCCGACACACCTTCTTAGGACCAGCCGATAAGGCTCACGAAGTAGCAGAACGTTGGGGGGTTCAACAGAACTGCTAACATGTCATCACAAGGGAGAGACCAAACCCCAAAGATTCCACGAAGGAAAAGCCATGGAGTTAAACCCATATCCCAGAGGATAATGGAAAGGTCCAGCGGGCTGGGAGTGACCCCAGAACTGGCCAAATTGGCCTGCCTGAGACTTGGGCTGGCCAACTTGCTAAAAGGGCGAAGGTGGACCGCCACTCTCTCTAAGTTGAAACCCAGACATGTAAAGGCTAAGCCCGTAACTGCAGGGATGCTGCCACAACACAAAACCATCCGCAGGCTGGTTAGGTCAGCCCAAGGATGGCTGCCCAAAGGCACCCGTATACCCTAAGCCAGGGGAAATTGTAGGCCCAGAACCGGCCCTCTGTCCAGCAAACCCAACCCCTGGGGGGAAACACCACAGGTTCCCAGTCAAAGGAAACTCCGGGCTGGACCTAATAGGACCAGGTCAGGATAACTGATCGGGAGGGCAAGCCAGACCAGCATTGATGCCGGGTTTAGTGTCTAATGCTGAGTGATAAAGGGAATGATATGATCCTGTTGTAATGTGAGTCGGACTATGCTGAGTGATAAAGGGAATGATATGATCCTGTTGTAATGTGAGTCAGACTATGCTGAGTGATAAAGAGAATGATCTGCACGTCACAATCCCGAAAGAAAGTCTGTAGTCACCCCAGGACCTGAACCCAAAAGAATGGGCCAGACACCAAGACTGTCCCCGACGACAGCACTATACCTGTAATGCCGGGATCACTGACAGATTCAGTGACCGGCAACCGGTAGTCCCTACCTGAAGGCAAGCACGAAAGCTTACGGGTGTTCCCGGACAATTCAACCCTGGGCTGTGCCAAGCCAGGGTCAGGCTGCCCCTTCCCTACTCACAGGCGAAACCTCACTACAAAGACGACACTAGGGACAAGCATCATGAGGGTCCCGTTCCCCATAGAAATGGGAACACCCATGAGCTATCCCAGTCGCTGTACCGGCCGAGACATACCCTTCAAAGCGAAAGTAAACTTGTGAAAGTAAACCAAGTTTACAAGTAGACAAACTTGGGAGAAATAAACTACGATTATACAAAGTACGCAACATAGAAAGAATTTAACCCGTAATACTAATTAGAAACGGTGAAAACGACAATGTTGCCCGAAACAAACAACCATAACAGAAATAAACACCAGTCGGAAATTTACAACCCGCCGACAGTAAACGGAGTAATGGCGGACCACGTGGAGTAAACAAGAGGCCCAGAGGGCCTGTATCGCTCACCTGGATATTTAAGCAGTCATAACAAATTATTCTTATTAAATATTATACTGTCCTACAAAAATTTCAATCGCAAACTTTGTCGGCTCCATCTGTTGAAGCTACCAGGGAAATATTTTGATTCTATGCTTTTCGGTTCTTCAGAAGAGGTTGTTTGAAATGTTTGACATATTTGTCCATGTCACCTTGTAAGTAGCTTGAGGTCATTTTCCTTTTCAAACTATCAAGCAGCTACCATTTGAATACCATGCGTTTTAGTTCTTCAGGATAAGTTGTTTGAAGTGTTGTTAACCTGTGTGAGCTTTAAAGTAGCATGAGGTCTTTTTCATTCCCAAGAAGCTGCCAGCCAAAATATTATGATTCTATGCCTTTCGATTATTCAGAGGAAGTCATTTAATGTTTTTGACATACTTAACCCCCGTGACCTTGAATGTAGGTCAAGGACATTTCATTCACAAAATTCGTCGACCTCAATCCAAAGAAGATATCAACCAAATATTACGATGCTATACCTTTCATTTCTTCAGAAGTGTTTGACATATTTGACCCCTGTAACCTTGATAGAAGGTCAAGGTCATTTTCACTCACATACTTTGTCGGGCTCTAACGAATGAACTTTCAGCTAAATATCCTAACTCTTTGCCTGTCCATTATTCAGAAGAAGTCATTTGATATGTTTGACATATTTGACCCATATGACCTTGAAAGTAGATCAAGCTCCACAAAGAGAAGCTACCAGCCAAATATTGAGAATCTGTACCTCTCAGTTCTTCAAATGAAGTTGTTTGAAACATTTGACCCCTGTGACGTTGAAAGAAGGTCAAGGTAATTTTTGTTCTCAAACTTTGTCTGGGGTTTTCAGCCAAATATCATGACTCTAGGCCTGTCCATTATTTAGAAGTATTTTGATGTGTTTGACATATTGAAACCATTTTGACCTTGAAAGTAGGTCAAGGTCATTTTCATTCTTAAAATTTGTCGAGCTCTACCAAAAGAAGCTTTCAGCTGAATATGAGGATTATATACCTTTCAGTTCTTCAGGAGATGTTGTTTGAAGCGTTTGACATATCTGACTTCTGTGACCTTGAAAGCATGTCGAGGTCATTTTCATTCTCAAGCCTATCTCTAGCTGTCCCTAGCCCTTCTGGCATCTTCTCTAGCTGTCCCTTTCTCTTCCCTTTCATTATCACCCTCCTGGGTTATATTTATACTCGATTATAATCTATTGTTTCGTGCATAGTAATCTGGATTAATATTCCCGATATACATAATATTTACACCAGTTGCCCGAGCTATTCCCGATATACAAAATCAAGTACCGTCAAGGGTTCATAAGCCTCACACAGCTGGTCAGTTTACACCACGTCGTACCACTGCCCAGGTTGTCCACTATACTCAATAACACAACCCCGTAACACTTGACTGTCAAGGGTCCATAGCCCCACTTGAAGCGTTGTCTGAGATATTTCTGATGTAATTAATTCTATTACTGATATACGTAATCAGTTACACAACGTGGTAACACTGACTGTCAAGGTTCCATAGCCCCACTTGAAGAGTTGTCTGAGATATTTCTGATGTAATTAATTCTATTACCGATATACGTAATCAGTTACACAATGTGGTAACACTGACTGTCAAGTTTCCATAGCTCCACTTGAAGTGTTGTTCGAAATATTTCTGATGTAAATAATTCTATACCTGATATACGTAATCGGTTACACAATGTCGTAACACTGCTGTGTTACAGTATTTTGATGTGTTTGACATATTGAAACCATTTTGACCTTGAAAGTAGGTCAAAGTCATTTTCTTCTTAAAATTTGTTCGGCTCTACCAAAAGAAGCTTTCAGCTGAATATGAGGATTATATACCTTTCAGTTCTTCAGGAGATGTTGTTTGAAGCGTTTGATATATCTGACTTCTGTGACCTTGAAAGCATGTCGAGGTCATTTTCATTCTCAAACTTTGTCCGGCTCTTTCCCAGGAAGCCACCAGCCAAATATTAAGATTATATACCTTTCAGTTCTTCAGAAGAAGTCTTTTGAAGTTTTTGACACATTTGACCCCTGTGACTTTGAAAGTAGGTCAAGGTCATTTTCATTCTCTGACTTTGTTGGGCTCTTACCAACGAAGCTTTCAGCCAAATATCATGACTAGGCCTGTCCATTCTTCAGAAGAAGTCGTTTAAAGGAAAAGTTGTCGGACAACGGATGTAGTCTAACCATTCTACGCCAAATTAAGCCGAACCTCAAACTAATTGCAAAAGAAACTTTTTATTCACTATCATAATCCATAGTGTGTAACACAGAAAAAATGGGAAAGGTCATTTTTGGGGGGTCAAAGGTCACACTAGCTATTTGTTATATTCCATACACATATCCATTGACAATATGATGAAACAGATACTGTATTGACCCGGTTTTACAATTTATCCAAAGTAATGAAAACTTTTTTCAATACGTTTGAACGATATACATAAATGAAAGCAAAATAAACAAATAAAACACTTTATCGTGTTTAAAATAGTAATATTTGGGAAGAATTGACTTATAATTATGACATTAAATCAGATTTGTTAGATCAGAATCCTGAATTAACTGAAAGTTCTATATAGTAATTATGGAACACTCGTAAAATGTTTTCAAAAAGTGTTAAATGTATCTCGTAGTCGAACAGTAACACTAGTTTTCAGACGATATATCGTCTAACTGGTATGGATGAGATGACTTATGCCGGTTCCAAGAGATCAAGGTTTCAGAATGACAGTTCCCAAAATGGACCACCAAACCGTCATTTTATGCATTCATTGTAAATTCAGAGAAAGAATTATATTCATGTATGGTTGTAGCTGTTCTTTCCAACTAAATTAGCACCCGGGGCTCACGTGAGATATTTATAGAACACTCTGACGTCACCAATTAGCGTTTCCGGTTTTTGCAAATGTCAGTACCAAAAACGGACCACGACTTGAATTTAACAATATCTTACGCTTGAAATGAACATTTGTGTCAACATTTTAGCATTTTTAATGGGTTTTAAAGTTTCAATGAATAGAAGTATTTCTATAGGCTTAATTTATTCCTACATTCCGTAACAGAATGCATAGTCCTCGCATGCGCCATAATTTAACAACCTAACCAAAAAATTCAATTTTGAGTCTGAAATACGTTTTCTGATGCTATTTGAACTCGAAAACTAACCATATGTAGACAAAAAATGATGTCCTCATGCATGGAAACTAGCGACAGCCAAAGTAACCATCGTGTGTATCTGAACACATGGTTTGTTTTTTTAAAACTTCCGATATCTTAGCAGGTCCCGATCTTATTAGTATTAAATGTTCATCGGCCCATCAACACAGGATAGGTCATCAGGGCCACCAATGGACAAAAACAAATGCAAAATAAAAACATCAAACAAACTTAAAGGTAAAAAATAAATGTCAATTTGAATATTGAAAGTGGCTATGGTGACTCAAATTTTATTAAAAAGACCAGCAGCTTTCAGATAGCCTAAAATTGAAAAGACAGTTATGTTTTCGAAAAGAGGCATGTAATGTTATTATACCAATTTTCTCGTGTTGACTGAAGGTCGACACAATCTAATAGCAAGTGTTATACTGTAAATGGTTCCTGACACGCTATGCATTGAGGTAGGACTTCACATTTCAGTAAATAGAAACGGGTAATGTATGAATGACCCATCCAGAGACGGGCAATGACAACCTCGTCTTGGCGACTCTCTCTGTAGCTAGGATGCCATTCACCGATAGAATGTATTTTGTTATCAACGCATTGATTCCAATTATTTTGCCCTTCGATCGTATAAATGTTGTTTTAATTAAGAGGTTTAAAATCAGTAAAATGAAGTTTAAAATCTTCAGGTGGTAGTAATAAGTGTTGCTTTCGCGACACAACCTGCCTTTTCATTACCTGGTATTCCCAAATGTCCGGCAACCCAGTAAATTGTATTAGTCACAATATCATGCAATTATGGTCAGATTTTTCACCAGACCTTCATGAATCACTCCGCCGTATACAGCAGTAACCAAATGTTCTCCAGACTTAATCACCTGTGCTTTCGTACTTTGCGTGATTGTGACTTCAAGAATTCATTATCTCGAAACAGCTTTAGCATTGCAGCTTTACTGATTCCGAACATCCTAGAAGTGGTATCACAGCCGCTTATTGCGTGGATAACTGGCAGAACCCCACAAATATCGTGTCCAATAACAGTTTTAGTCTTTCGTACGTCCCACACCTTGATTTTCCCTCTGGAATCATGATCTGATCTGAAGTACAGCGGCTGAAATTATGCCAAATCTAGAAGTAAGAGAAGCAGCACAAGTAGGTCGGTGTCTTTTCATGAAAATACGGTTGGCTTTGACAATGTTGATATACGTGCAATCAGGACATCTGCATCAAACATTGCCTTTTTTGTATCAATTCCACTTTCGGACATCTATTTATGCAACAGGTTGATAACATTTTCTTTATTTGTATTGTTTGCAAAGAACATGTCTTTCGTGGTCATAAATGGGGTGTTTTCAGACGAACAACGTTAAAATACCACTATTACAATCGGTGTGGGCGTGCTTGATGCAGTCAATGTATCTCCGGCAGATCTGCCCAATGTCGAGCCATTTCCCACTGTATCCGATGAAGAAGCTAGCAAAGATTATTATATCATTTACATCATAAATGAGGTATTTACGGTGTTAATCATCTAATAAGATATGTATTCGTTTACTTGCATATTTGTTAAAAACGCAACAATAGTGGTTTTGTTCAGGGAGAAAGTTATAAGAGGGGAAAATGAACAAAACAGAAATAAGGTAAGAAATTACAAGATATAAATAAAATATCAATAAGAGACAAGTTATCAACGATTAAAATGATAATTTGACATGTGTGTTAAATCATAGTTTATATACAACTTTTATTGCTCCCTTGAATTGATTATATATATCATAGGTTGTTTTTCTACAGTGGAACAGTTAGATATATATGTGTGACTTTACTTAAGTTCATTTCCTTGTTTACGTGTGGTAATATTCTTGTATCTAGGTTTTTCATGTTTATGCAAATTAGGGGAGTGTTAACCAATCAGCATTAACCCCTAGAGGGTATGTGGTATTGTCAGTGCCCCTCATTATTGATTTACGGCGGGTGTTGGTGTGTTTGCTTTTCACATATTCTTCGACTTTTCAAGTGTTTACTACACTATGGATTTATCATAAACTACACAACGATTACTCAGTGACAGTCATCGCGGTATGATTTAACTTTCGCCAGTTTGTTACGTTGTAAACGTGAATCAGTATGAGAAGAAACGTTTGTTTACTTTCTGCGTGATTTTTGGACTTGAGGTGTGGCTACGCTACCATACACACTGGGAGCAAGGCAGCCTATTCAATTTCAAGTCTTAGAGTCAAGTCGCTTCTCTGCAGCTCAGTAGAGTCAAGCTCCTTCTTTAGGTCTATACAATTTCAAGTCTTAGAGTCAAGTCGCTTATCCGCAGCACAGTGGCTAGAGTCAAGCTTCTTCTCTAGGTCTATTCGATTTCAAGTCTTAAAAGTCAAGTCCCTTCTCTGCAGCACAGTGGATCTAGAGTCGAGCTTCTTCTCTAGGTCTATTTGATTTCAAGTCTTAGAGTCAAGTCGCTTCTCTGCAGCTCAGTAGAGTCAAGCTCCTTCTTTAGGTCTATACAATTTCAAGTCTTAGAGTCAAGTTGCTTCTCTGCAGCACAGTAGAGTCAAGCTTCTTCTCCAGGTCTATTCGATTTCAGGTCTTAGAGTCAAGTTGCTTCTCTGCAGCACAGTAGAGTCGAGCTTCTTCTCTAGGTCTATTCGATTTCAAGTCGCTTCTCTTCAGCACAGTAGAGTCAAGCTTCTTCTCTAGGTCTATTCAATTTCAAGTCTTAGAGTCAAGTCGCTTCTCTGCAGCACAGTAGGGTTAAGCTTCTTCTCTAGGTCTATTCAATTTCAAGTCTTAGAGTCGAGTCGCTTCTCTGCAGCACGCTAGAGTCAAGCTTCTTCTCTAGGTCTATTCAATTTCAAGTCTTAGAGTCGAGTCGCTTCTCTGCAGCACTCTAGAGTCAAGCTTCTTCTCCAGGTCTATTCAATTTCAAGTCTTAGAGTCAAGTCGCTTATCTGCAGCACAGTGGCTAGAGTCAAGCTTCTTCTCTAGGTCTATTCGATTTCAAGTCTTAAGAGTCAAGTCCCTTCTCTGCAGCACAGTGGATCTAGAGTCGAGCTTCTTCTCTAGGTCTATTCGATTTCAAGTCTTCGAGTCAAGTCGCTTCTCTGCAGCACAGTAGAGTCAAGCTTCTTCTCTAGGTCTATTCGTTTTCAAGTCTTAGAAATGTGTTTTTTAGACAGCATTTTATGGCTTTCTGTGGTGTGGGGAGTTCACATGCCAAACCTGGCACGATACTACTAACATTCGTATGTGTGACATAGTGGTGGTGCCGGACAAGTCTTCCTTTACCCTTTTTCTGCGTTCATCAAAATGGACCCCTATGGTAAAGGAGTGAACATGTGTTTGAAAACAATGTTTTGCATCCTGTGCTCACCATGATTCCCTATTTAGCAGCAAGGAAGGCTCAAGGAGCTATTCTGACTTCACCTCTGTTTATTGAAAACATGTTTGTTTTTTTCCAAACCGTTGATGCGTCAGACTTTCATATCGTACCTCAAAGAAACTCTGACTCTTATAGGTATCAACAGTCATGATTTTAATGGACATTCCTTTTCGTATTGGTGCGGCTACCTCAGCAGCTGCCGTCGGTGTCCAGGATCATGTTATTCAGACTTTGGGTAGATGGTCATCTGACTGTTTTACTCGTTATAACCGAACAGATCCTGCTACAATTTGTAACAGCTTCATTCGCATCGGAGATATATCTGTGTTCCCGGACAAGTCTCAGTTTCACCTGTGTTTGCGTTCCTCTAAAACTGACCCTTTTGGAAAAGGAGTTGTCATCAAGATATTTGAGAACACCGTTTTAACTCCTGTGGTTACTATGTGTGAGTTTTTGACCACTCGTGTTACTCAAGGGGCTACCCCTTCGTCGCCCCTTTTCGTAGACAATGTGTTGACCTTAACGTCAAACCTTTAATGCGCCATACTTTTATCTCTTTGTTAAAAGAAACACTGACTCGTATAGGTGTGGATCATCGATCTTTTAATGGTCATTCTTTCCGGGTTGGTGCTGCCACCTCCACAGCGGCTGCTGGCGTTGAGGATCATGTCATTCAAACCTTGGGTAGATGGTCCTCCAACTGCTATATACGTTATATTCGTACGGATCCTACCGTTATTTCAAATGCACAAAAATATGACCTTGTCCAACTGAAATCATTTCATGTTTTACTTTGTGCTTGTTTACTTGTTCTTTATACCTCAATCTTCAATTTTAGTTATTATTACCTAGTTTATATTAAGTATTGGGGGCTCTCACTCACTAGTAATTTCCAATTCCTCGTTTCGTTCCATTTGGGTTTTAATTCCTGGGGAATTTTCCCCCCAATACTTTTCTGTAATATTATTTACTTATCTGTTGATTATTTTACTGCTTTTGCTTTAATTTTTCTGTCTATTCTTGATTCTACTAGGCTCTTGAATCGCTCAGGAGTTTCGTCTTGCCAGCTCTTAAATCGCTTAAGTCTGGTGGTCAGTTTGCCTCTCTTGAATCGCTCAAGGCAAAAGCTCTCTGCTTTTAAATCGCTTAAAAGTTTTCTTTACTACTTATATATATGAGTATCTTATATGCAGCTCTTGAATCGCTCAAGGGTTTGCTCTAGATATCTACATGTATACTGTCTTGAATCGCTCAAGAACGTTCACTAGATATTTACATTTGGCCTGTCTTGAATCGCTCAAGAGTTGTCTGGCCTACTTAAAATATATTGCTGAGAATATATATTTTTTTCCCTTGTGGCCTCTTTCTTTGCTTAGGAGGCTACCTCGTCAGTACACGTTTGTTTTTGTAGTATTGTATATAGTTAGCTTATAGTGTTGAGTGAGTAGCCCCTGATACGCCAAAGTATAAGTGTATTTTCTTTTTATCTTGCTATCTGCCTCATTTAAATATCTCGAATTGTAATAAACAGGTAAACTGTTGTTTCATCGTTTTTGTTGTGTATAAATTGCATGGAAATATGTAATTATCGAAATTCGAAAAAAATGCAATTTGTGTTCGCAAATTACAAAATATGCTCTATTTTGACACGTACATGCTTTCATACGTTTTTTGCTCCAAACAATCTGATGCATAATATTCTCTAATATTTTCCCCGTTGACGGTATTTAATAGTATAGTTAAGTAATTTGCACTAGTAACCATATTTATTCATCCTTATTGTTTTTTTTTATACAAGTTTTGAGGATATTGTCGGTGCAAATGAAGAAATACCACTGATAGCGTGATGTCATGTCAACAGACAAAAAACTATATCGTAAAATCATATCCACAGCTATCCATGACATAATCACTTGTGGATTGTACTCTCAAACTAACAGTTCATCGAATACAAGAACTTTTAAACTGATAACTAGATGTATACTAGATGTACGTGTATTTACCAACGATGATAGCGAAGGAAACATGCGTTGTCTGCAAAATTACCTCCCTTTACAGCACTCTCCATGTATACGGCGGCCCATACAGGCCATATCAATAGTAGGCAATATTTCACACAAAAAACACAAAAATTAGTCAATTTCCCCCTTTCTGATTTCTTTCGAATTTAACATGTGATATATACAAACAGGATCTACTTATATCAAATGTGTTTGTTTCTTTAGCAATTATTTGAGGTATAATGGTAGAATAGTTAGACTAATGGACGGACGCTGCACCATGACATAAGCTCACTTGCCCTTTCGGTGGGTGAACTAAAAACCGGCCGAAAAGGCACAAAAATAATTTTCAACAACAAATAATTGTAGTAACAAGGTTAGATTGGTATATAGCACACAAAGTGCGCAATAAGTTGACAATACACTCAAACCAGTCCGACAAAACAAAGTTTTGCTATGGAGCTAGCTCCGGGCCATCAGCAGGCAGCAGGTGCCATAAAAGGAAGAGGATGGGAGATCACTCCGTGGTGGGAAAGCTTATAATTCCCAAGGATGGACTGCTACTCGTCTGTCAATACATTGGTATATATATATATCAGATTAAATATATTAAAACAAAACTTCAAACACAACATTTGCAGGTTCCCCACGTCAGGTGCACTTGTATAAGTGAGTGATCTGTGGTGTTGTGTTTATAAAACTAAAGTCAGATTTGATAGGACTCCATTAACAACACTGTATAAGTACCCTCTAAAACAAACAATCATCAACAGCAGCACTTCACTAACATACAAGACACACACAATAACACACACCCTTGGTCATCGGCTGGGGTCTTTCCGCGCCAACTTCAATCATGGCACTTACTCTCATTCTACACCTTTTCCCACTCACTATTTATATATCACTGTCAAATGTGCAACATGTATGCAAAACATTGCTCTAGTAAGAAAGGTTAGTAGGTGATCATACACAGTCGCCACAGCCTCCTGAAAGACAGTGTTTGCATATCAAACCACATAAATCACCTAACTTAAACCTTCAAACTAACACAACCCCAGCAGTTTCTATTCCGCACCCTTTACTCTACATTATCAACATCCTTTATAAATTCCCCCTTCTTACTATTCAAACACATCATGACTTGTATAAGTACCCGCCGGACAGGGGTTATACAATTTGTGTTTATAAATCCTCCTTAAAAAATAACATACCTACAAACTCCAACAAGCTATTTTCATAAGACCTTTGTTCACACTCCCTCACGCTGTTCTCTAACCTTCTTGTCCTTCGGAAGGGACGTTAAATGGGGGTCCGGTGAAAGGAGAGTCACGCCTTGCACGTTAAAGATCACTCTGCTGGCTTTCAGAAAAGAGTAGGCTAATTGCTAGCCGCCACGGAGTATAGGTTATATATTTAGACTAGTGTAGGGCTTTAAGTGACAGTCCAAATTGCAATCCCTAAATTATAGAAACTAGAAGTTAGGTACCCATATCCTCCATTTTAGAACTTTTTGGCAACACTCAAAAGGCGGAATTGCAGCCATCACCCCCCACCCCCTTTTTTTTCTTCCTAGGCTCGGTATTACCGGAACAAGGACATAAAGCCCCATCAATCAATCAATCAATCACTCTGTGGCTCTGTCGTCAAGATATGGGTTACGTGACGGAACTTTGATATTATTTTCTTTTATAAGTTCCAATCGGTAGTTTTATTGACATTTAAGTACCTATGTATAAAGTCATCAGTTGTTCCGGTACTAGTTTGAAGAGCTACCAAGTTTAATTTATCTTTTGCTGGGTTTACTGAATTAGCATATTTTTCTATATCTTTAATCCACGATTTGAATAAGTCTGGTTTCCCTGAGAACGGTTTAATTATTTGAGTGACATTTTGTACTCCTACCATAGAACATACATAAGCTCGAAAGTTGTAAATTAATTTCTTGGAAAACAGAACTTGCACCAATGTTTGCCATAATGTGATTTACTTCAGTGTCGAGATAAAACTAAATCACTTACCATACTATGTCTCTGCTCCAGCCTTGTTTGAAGTGTGGGCGTGTCCGTCATGTTGAAGCTTTTTTCTCCTTCACCAAATGGACGTCCTCTTCTGTACTTTCTTCTGAATTTTGCATTTTGATGTATAGTGGTTAGATTCTGGTCGTTTACATCTTGAAGTCTCGTACTTGGAAGCGTGCCCTCATAATACATGTGATATATTTTTTTGTTGTCGCGTTGTGTCTCTTTCGGAATCCTGGTCACTGGCACCAAATCAGCTCATGTAACACAACACGAGTGACAAGGGTTGATGGTTGGTTAAGAGTTTATTCTGGTAACATCAAGTATTAGGATCGGTCTCTATCGTTTGGTTGATAGCTGTCTCTACCTGTACTAGTTCTAGCCCATCTCTAGCCGTCCCTATCTCTTCTGGCCTCTTCTCTAGCTGTCCCTTGCTCTTCCCTCTCATTATCCCCCTCCTGGGTTATATTTATACTCGATTATAATCTATTATTTCGTGCATAGTAATCTGGATTAATGTTCCCGATATACGTAATATTTACACCAGTTGCCCGAGCTGTTCCGGATATACAAAATCAAGTACCGTAAAGGGTTCATAAGCCTCACACAGCTGGTCAGTTTACACCACGTCGTATCACTGCCCAGGTTGTCCGCTATACTCAATAACACAACACCGTAACACTTGACTGTCAAGGGTCCATAGCCCCACTTGAAGCGTTGTCCGAGATATTTCCGATGTAATTAATTCTATACCTGAAATATGTAATCAGTTACACATCGTCTTAACACTGACTGTCAAGGGTCCATAAGCCCCACTTGAAGTGTTGTCCGAGATATTTCTGATGTAAATAAATCTATACCTGATATACGTAATCGGTTACACAACGTCGTAACACTGACTGTCAAGGTTCCATAGCCCCACTTGAAGTGTTGTCCAAGATATTTCTGATGTAAATAATTCTATACCTGATATACGTAATCGGTTACACAACGTCGTAACACTGCTGTGTTACAGTATTTTGATGTGTTTGACATATTGAAACCATTTTGACCTTGAAAGTAGGTCAAAGTCATTTTCTTCTTAAAATTTGTCCGGCTCTACCGAAAGAAGCTGAATATGAGGATTCTATACCGTTCAGTTCTTCAGGAGATGTTGTTTGAAGCGTTTGACATATCTGACTTCTGTGACCTTGAAAGCATGTTGAGGTCATTTTCATTCTCAAACTTTGTCCGGCTCTTTCCCAGGAAAGCACATTTTCAAAAACATAATGGATTAGGTGTTTTATATTAACAAACAATCACAGAGAATCTGTTAATGCATGTTTGTGTTTTTGTGAATTATTTCAATTTCATTGAAAGGAGGTCGGGATATTTGAATCTTTTGTTTTTTGGGCTACAAAGATGAGTGTAGGTATTGTTTATGCATTCTTAAGTTATGGTAATTATTACTGTAATGAAAAGGTAAAATAAGTGCTAAGTTAAAGATATCCTGATAAAACTTGCAGTATATATGCATCAGCCACAGACCATGTAGAGTGTGCTGTTGTTATGTCACTGTGACCTTGACCTTGAGGTCAAATAAGTGCAAAGTTTTCAGGAATATCTTGTAGGGGCCATAACTTTTAAACTGTTCAAGGGGAAACATACGTGTTTGTTCACAAAAACAAATCTCTAGTTTTACATTTTTTTTTTTATGTAGGTCCAGTTGTTACACTTGCCAGCAGATCTCTTCAGGTGAACAGCAGGTATATGTTTGAAGTGACTGTGAGTGCGACAGGAAGGCTCGATGGGAAAGCCCAGCATAGCATTATCGTCAAAAGCGATGTCCAACCAACAGTGGAAATCATGTAATTTCCGACATTTAAGTATATCTAGATTTCACACCTAGACCTGTCTTTATTAATCCCCCTGTTAACATATCTCCCTCTCATGTATACTTACTGGTATATCCGGAAACTAATACTTCATACAAATATAAGTGTCCTTAACACTTATCATTGTGTAGATTTCAGTGTCCTTCATACAACTTGTCCATGCATATTAATTGTGAGAAATGGTGTTTTGCTTTTATAATATGTATTTGTGTGTTTTACAGTTGTTTAAGTAACTGTGGGGATAAGCTGGTGCCTGGAGTTAGCTGGGTAGTGGCATTGAATCAGACGCAGGACCCAAAATACTTACACTCATGGTCAGATATGAACATCAGATGGAGTGTGTATGAGTTCAAAGTTATTACAAGGCTTCTCTTTTACCAGTTTAACACTTTCCAGCTCACATTGAACGACAGCCTGCTACACATCATCGACACTAGTTACAGCTTTTCCGTGGAATGTAAGAATTCTATCTTTCCTAGTTAAATATTTCATTGTAACATGAATAAGATTGGACACTTTATTTCCAGTAAGTCATTGAATCTTTGTTTAAATTATCACAGAACATCACAACTACTTAATATCCAGGTGTATTAAAACATCGGGGCATACTCCATGCATTTCACAATATTGTATATGTATAAACCGGAGGCCTATCACAGGGTTTATGATGATCAGATAGAAACAGATGATACCATCAGAAAAAAAAAAGGTAATACCATCAGAAAGAAAAATGGTCATACCATCAGAAAGAAAAAGGTCATAACATCAAAAAGAAACAGATCATATCATCAGGAAGTAACAGATGATACCATCAGGAAGTAACAGATCATACCATCAGGAAGTAACAGATCATACCATCAGGAAGTACAAGATCATACCATCAGAAAGTAGCAGATCATACCATCAGGAAGTAACAGATCATTCCATCAGGAAATAACAGATCATACCATCAGGAAGTAATACAGATCATACCATCAGGAAGTATCAGATCATACCATCAGAAGGTAACTATCATACCATCAGGAGGTAACAGATCATTCCATCAGGAGGTAACAGATCAAACCAACAGGAAGTAACAGATCATACCATCAAGAAGTAACAGATCATTCCATCAGGAAGTAACAGATCATAACATCAGGAAGTAACAGATCATACCATCAGGAAGTAACAGATCATACCATCAGGAAGTAACAGATCATACCATCAG
>NW_018403572.1:101503-105213 GCF_002113885.1 Mizuhopecten yessoensis | reverse complement strand
CCCCCCCCCCCCCCTCCCCTGTAATGTCAGCAGATTAATCAGACAGATCACTTAGAAAATACAACTACAGATTAAGAAACAACCCTACATAAAATGCAGTCATTACTAGCTATACCGACAGTATGTCATGGACAAAGTAAATCAGACTTTAGGAAAGCAAAGCAAATTTTCAAAAACATAATGGATTAGGTGTTTTATATTAACAAACAAGCACAATGAATCTGTTAATGCATGTTTGCATTTTTGTGAATTATCTCAATTTTCTTTACAGATTCGATAGCCGTTGCAAACAACCTTTTCTTTTTCGGATCTGCCTCACTCTTAAACATTGTCACTAATGATATGCCAGTAGTTGGTTCATGTGACTGTAGTCCAACCCGTGGGTTCTCCAGTCTGACCAGGTTTTCCATTAGCTGTACTGGTTTTCACGACAATGATTTACCTTTGAATTTTAGGATAATCATAAACGATACAGGTAAGTTGATAATTGAATTTCCAAAGGACCAAGGTGAGCTTGCAATGGCATCTGTCTGTCAATAGATTCTTCAAACCATTCACCCTCTGAACCATTGAATAGTTATTTCACCAAATTTGACTGGGAGCTGAGCTCCTTAGTAGAGATTCAAATGTGCAAATGGTTGACAACCTTGGAGGCTGAGGGGTCGAAAAGGGGTAATTTGGCCATTATTTACTTTTCAACTTTTCCCCGGCAACAATGGGACATGGCTATTAATCATGTTGGCTGGAAAGAATCATAGGTTGTGGGAATCCCAAGTTATAGAAATGGATTGACCTCTTGGATTTTGTCCCTTTCATCATAAGTTTGAAATGATTATCAAGATCAGCATCCCCACCCCATAATCATATAATAAATACAATTTCTTGGCATAAATTGACCCCAGAGTCTGGCCTTCCTCTAGAGACCTTAGTATTTGGCTCATGTTTTTGGAACTCTTGAGATCCCCACCACATAACTATACAATTGCATGAAAAGATGATAAGGTATGCTACAAGAATTAGCCTTGTTTTCTGCCCTTAACCTTATGGGAAATGGATTCACAGAGGTAATCCTGATGCACAGTATTATATTTCTATCAGTATGATGCATGTATTAAATTCTATTTGAGGTATTACACCATATTTTAAATCTGTCAGTGGTATACCATATTATATTTCTGTCAGAGTGGTACACCATACTTTATTTCTGTCAGAGTGATACACCATATTTTATTAGCTCACCTGCCCGAAGGGCAAGTGAGCTTATGCCATGGTGCGGCATCCGGCGTCAACTTTTTACCTAAACAACTTCTTTTCAGTAACTAAAAGGCTGAGGATGATATTTGGCTAGTAGCATCCTGGAATCAAGGGCTACCAAGTTTGTTC
The DNA here is from genome assembly GCF_002113885.1 of Mizuhopecten yessoensis. NCBI lineage: Eukaryota > Metazoa > Mollusca > Bivalvia > Pectinida > Pectinidae > Mizuhopecten > Mizuhopecten yessoensis. Next base: position 103,830 of record NW_018403572.1, on the reverse strand, counting down.
AAATGAATGACCTTCATTCATTTTCAAGGTCACAGGGGCAGAGCTGCCAACTCTTACGATTTAGGCGTAATTTTTACGATTTTGAGGTCTGAATTACGCTAGTACGATTTTCCAAGTAAAATTACGATTTTTTTAAAAAATCCGGAATTTTTCCGTTTTTTTGTTAGTTTCACCGTAATCCGGTCCCGATGTCCGTTTTCAGTATTATAATCGCAAATCAGATACACACGTGCGTTTGCATCGATTTTCGAGATAGGCTGGATTTAATTCAATGTGAAAAGGACGTTTGTAGAAAGTAAAATGGCGGAAAAACGTGTCAAACTGGACTGGCAAGAAGACGTTTCTCCTAGGAAAAAAAGGAAATTGTCCATTCAGACGTTTAGAAAACGCACTAGAAAAACAATAAAAGGTAACGAATACATGTTTGTAAAAGAGCGATCGCAGATTACTATTTCTTAATCTCTAAGGTTGGCAGCTCTGCAGGGGTCAAATATGTTAAAATCTTTGAACGACCTCTTCTGAAAAACCAAGAGGCCTAGGGTGATGATATTTGGCCAGTAACATGCTGGGATGAAGGGCTACCAAGTTTGTTCAAACAAATGACCTTCTCCCATTTCCAAGGTCACAGGGGTCAAATATGTTTAAAACCTTTAAAACAACTTCTCAATAACCAAACAGCCTTGGATGATAATATTTGGCCAGTAGCATCCTGGAATCAAGGGCTACCAAATTTGTTCAAATGAATAACCTTCATCCATTTTCAAGGTCACAGGGGTCAAATATGTTAAAATCTTTGAACGACTTCTTCTGAAGAACCAAGAGGCCTAGGGTGATGATATTTAGACAGTGATATGCTTGGATGAAGGGCTACCAAGTTTGTTCAAACAAATGACCTTCTCCCATTTCCAAGGTCACAGGGGTCAAATATGTTTAAAACCTTTAAAACAACTTCTTCTGAATACCCAAGAGGGAAAGGATAATGTTGTTTGGCCAGTAACATGCTGGGATGAAGGGCTACCAAGTTTGTTCAAACGAATGACCTTCATCTATTTTCAAGGTCACAGGGTTCAAACATGTTAAAAACCTGTAGACAACTTCTTCTCAATAACCAAAAGGCCTAGGATGATGATATTTGGCCAGTACCATGCTGGAATCAAGGGCTACCAAGTTTGTTCAAATGTAGGACCTTCATCTATTTTCAAGGTCACAGGGTTCAAATATGTTAAAAACCTTTAGACAACTTCTACTCAATAACCAAAAGGCCTTGGATAATGATATTTGGCCAGTAACACGCTGGGATGAAGTGCTACCAAGTATGATCAAATAAATTACCTTCATCTATTTTCAAGGTCACAGGGGTCAAATATGTTTAAAACCTTTAAACAACTTCTGAATACCCAACAGGCCTAGAATAATGATATTTGGCCAGTATCATGCTCAGATAAAGGGCTACCAAGTTTGTTCAAACAAATGACCTTCACCTATTTTCAAGGTCACAAGGGTCAAACATATTAAAAATCTTTAAACAATTTCTTTTCAATAATTAAAAGGCATAGGATGGTGATATTTTGTCAGTAGCATGTTGGGATGAAGGGCTACCAAGTTTGTTCAAACAAATGACCTTCACTTATATTCAAGATCACAGGGGTCAAATATGTTTAAAACCTTTGAACAACTTCTTCTGAATTACCAAGAGGCCTAGGTTTGTGATATTTTGCCAGTGAGATGCTGGGATGAAGGGCTACCAAGTTTGTTCAAATGAATGACCTTCGTTTATATTCATAGGGATCAAATATGTTTAAATGTTTAAATGACTTGCTCTGAATATTCAAAAGGTCCAGGGTAATGATATTTAGCCAGAAGTATGCTGGGACGGAAGGCTATAAACTCTGTTCAACTTAATGGCCTTTTTCGACTTTCAAGGTCACAGGCGTCATATGTTTAAGTCATTTAATCGATTCAAATGAATCGAACACATATATTTTGCCTGTAGCTGTATACGAGTCCACTTTTAAGATTACAAGTGTGAGATTAATACCAGGTGAGCGTTACAGGCCCATTGAGCCTATTGTATTTTATTAGGTCACCTGAGACAAAGTCTCAAGTGACCTATTGCGATCGCCTTTTGTCCGTCGTCGTCCGTCGTGCGTCCGTAAACAATTTACATTTTCGACTTCTTCTCCAAAACCACTGAACCAATTTCAATGAAATTTTGCAGGAACCTTCCATGGACAAAGGTCAACAAAAATGGTTGCCGGTTTAGTCCTAAGCCCCCAGGGGCCTGAGGGGCGGGGCCAAAAAGGGTCAAATTGACTAAAATTTCAAAA
>NW_018403572.1:98597-101428 GCF_002113885.1 Mizuhopecten yessoensis | reverse complement strand
TTTATATAGGGAAATCACATTTTGGACCAACATTTGTTTAATTTCCATTGGAAGTAATTCAATTTGGGTTAGCATTATCAGTATTAGGTAGCAGTTTGATAATAAGCACATACCAGCTCTGACTGACCCCCAGGGGTTGATGGGTGGGGCCAAAAAGGGACGAATTTACTGAAATTTAAAAAAATCTTCTTCTCAAGACCCACATATGGTAGAATCAAATACTCCTCATAGATGGAAGGGTCTTAAGGTTTATGACCCTAGGGTCTCACGCCTACCCCCTGGGGAAGGAGTTGGGGGGGGGGGCGGCAAAATTTATTATGGTTTATAATGGCAAATGATACTTTGAATATAAAATTTTGAGCCAGCCCTACCCCCAAGGGCTGTAGGTTTGGGTCCAAAGGAGTCAGTGTGCTAAAATTTCTTTCATTTTCCTTGTTTAGAATCAGTGGTGCTAGTTTCAAATACTTTTTAGTCTTAAATCTGTATGCTAGATATTGAATAAGGTGGTTTTATTGTTTTTTTGTCACTTTGAATAATAATTCTGTTCATGTTAAAAACAAAATCAACTCTCTGTATAAATATATCAGGTGACCATTAAGGCCCATGGGCCTCTTGTTTCACTATGTGTCGCTCTGACAAATAAACATGTTTTATGATATACCACAGTGACCAATACATTGACATTGCATTTCAGTTGTAGGGGAAGGAGGCACAGCTAATTTCTCCGATGTTGTGTTACCTGGCGGACTCAGCCATGACAATTACAATACTAACATTACCATAGAAGTCACTGACAAATATAATGGCACTTCCTCGTATAATTTCCTTGTACTGGTATGTAGATAACAATTAAATTTACCTCAATATGGTTAAGTATGTGACTGTAAGAGCCTGTATAGAGTGCATGCTTGAGCAAACTTAATATCAAAGGATAATGTGTAGGCACCTGTAATACATCTCTAGCAGAAATATAAAGTTTGTTCAAGAGTGCGCTCTATGGTAGCTAAGAGAAAAACTAGGAGAAAATCTGTCAAAATTGACTGCAAATATTAACTGGTTAGCATCGCAGCCATAATTGAAAACACAAACAAATTTTTACATAATAGTACTGGGGAAGTATTTAAAATTAAAGAAACAGTCATTTGAAAGTTCTATTGAAGATTTTTGATTTTAATGGATTTGGGGGCCGAAAAAGGTCAAAACTATATATAGTCTTTTGTAAGAAAATTACAGTGGAGTTCTGTAGTGATTTTCCTGCGATGGGCCACTGACAGGATCCTAAAAAAACAGATGAAACTTAACACAATTATTCCGGACATCTGTCACTTAATTAAATTAAATCATAATTACATTCAAAGTCAAAATCACAGCTTAAGCATATATTATTAACATGGTCATCGAAAAATGTTCAACCAGAGCTAACAAAATACCTCCTTAACCAAGTAAACTGATTTCTGAATGCCACACATTATGTAAGAGTACAATTCTGCAAAGTTCTTCCTTTTATGGAGAGATGTGTCATTTATTAAAAAAAAGTCTTTGCTTTCAGGGAGGGTAGATATTTTATAACATACAGAGAGGCATATTTAATTTAACCTTGGTTACAGTTCCTTGTTGTCATCCATAGAGTCCCTCGTAACTTCAAACATTCATTGTGACAGGTGTACCCCTCTGTAACAGAGTACATAGACACCATCAACCAGCCTCCGGTCAGTACCTCTGGATGTGTGGTCAGTCCTCTAAGTGGATATACACTGATTACCAACTACACCGTGATCTGTAGTCAGTTTACAGATCTGGACCCTCCGTTGACATACTACCTCTATCACAAAGGCCAGACTTCAGACACAGGTTGATAATTAACATGCTACTAATTTACCATAACATAACGGTCCTACAGTATCACATGTCAGCTCTCTTTGTCAGGCACCGGCCAGGTGAAACTCGGGTCAGTCATCAAAATGTTATTTACCTGTTCTGTGATACCTTGAAGCTAAATTTAACCCATTGTTGACTAGTCTAACGGTCATTGTAATGCTGTGTAACCACGCATCGTAAAATCAAACATAATACTAATTAATTTGTTGAGAAATGTATATATACAGTGTTCCTTAGTCCATACGAGGGTTCCAGATTTTTTTTTTGTTTTGTAATATTGATCAACCAATTATACCAAATCGTACAGTTGTGCGCACCATGTGTGCATGATGTATGCATGACGTGCGCACACTATTTTTGGTGCATTGTGTGGTCACACAAATGTACTTATTAGGGCTTTTCACATTTTGTGAAAAGACCTATTGTTTTTGTTATGTTTTTATGTCACCTGAGACAAAGTCTCAAGTGACCTATTGCGATCGCCATTTGTCCGGTGTCGTGCGTCCGTAACAATTTATATTTTCGACTTCTCCAAAACCCCTGAACAAATTTCAATAAAAATTTGCAGAAACCTTCCATGGCCAAAGGTCAACCAAAATTGTGAATTATATGGTCCCCAACCCCCAGGGGCCTGAAGGGCAGGGCCAAAAAGGGTCAAATTGACTGAAAGGGCCTGTTTCCAGTAATGTTAATTCTCCATAGGAGCCTGCCCCCGTATAATTTCTTATCTAGCTCAACTACTGTTTTTTTCTTTTCCGAAGAATAATTTTACACCTTTCCGACACCCAGATTTCATAATTTCAGTGAAAATGTATTTTTATAAAGTTGTCAATTTCAGCATCAAAGACATAAGTTCGTAAATAAAAGAAGGTTATCTCGAAATTGTAATTCGCAACATAGTATAAATTTCTTTTGATAAATATTTCCAAAACATCGTGTTTATTCATAAAACA
>NW_018403572.1:73408-95549 GCF_002113885.1 Mizuhopecten yessoensis | reverse complement strand
ATGTAGGTTCCCCTTGATCCCTCGTTGTGTATGTTATATTTTGAGACTGATCATAAAAACAAAATGGATTAAAAGAAGAACTAAACAGATCTTTCTCATATTGCAATGATCGATTCTATTTCTTTCACATTAAGTACTGTACTAGTAAATATGTGAAATGACACATTCACTTTGAAGGTTGGCTTTCATACACATCAGTATTAAGTTTAGATCAAAAGTTACCTCAAGGTGCATTTACTGTTAACATGACTTGATCAAACAGATTAGAGGAAAGAAGAGAAAAGATCGAACTGACAAAGAACTAATGAAGATGGTACAATGGTGGGTGCCAAGATCCCTCTGGGATCTATTGTTTTTCATGGCAGCATCATTTTTAGGTCACCTAAGCTTTAGCACAAGTGTCCTATTGCTATCTGTCTTTGTCTGTCGTCGTCCGTCGTTCGTTAACATTTAAAATTTTCAACTTAAGCTGAAATACTGGCGAAGGTATTTCATTGATATTTCATGGAAATGTTACTGACATAATCTCCCTGACCAAGTGTTATTTTTCGGGTCGATCAGGAATCCAATATAGCCACGATTTTGAAAAACTATTTCAAACTTAAAAGTTCTGCTGGGCTGATATAACTGAAACTTGGTAGGAATGATAAACTCATGGTACTGACAAAGTGATGTTATTTTTTGGGTCGATCAGAAATCCAATATGGCTGTTTGCCACGGCCGCCATTTTGAAAAAGTATTTCAATATTAATTAAAAAGTCAAGTTCTGCTAGGCCGATTGAACTGAAATTTTGTAGGAATGATCGACTCATGGTCCTGACAAAGTGTTGTTTTTAATTGGGTTGATCAGAAATCCAATATGGCTGCCACAGTAGCCATTTTGAAAAATTATTTCAAACTTAAAGGGAAGTTCTACAGGGCCGATTTAACTGAAACTTGGTAGGAATGATTGACTCATGGTCCTGACAAAGTGTTGTTATTTTTCAGGTCGATCCAAATTCTAAAATGGCAGCCATTATGAAAAACTATTTCAAACTTAAAGTCAAGTTCTACTGCGCCGATTTAACTGAAACTTTGTAGGAATGATCAACTCTTGATCCTGACAAAGTGTTGTTATTTTTCGAGTCGATCAGAAAACCAATTTGGCTGTCACGGCCGCTATTTCGAAAAATAATTATTTCAAACTTAAAATCAAGTTCTAATTGGCTGATTTAACTGAAACTCTGTCTAGGAATGATTAGCTCATGGTCCTGACAAACTTAAATTGAAGTTATACTTAACTATTCTTTACTCAAATTGGTACATATTTCAACAACAAAAATATATATTGTAGGATTCAGGTGACCGTTAAGGCCCATGGGCCTCTTGTTGAACATAGCAAAAGTTTAGCTTCAGAATACTGGAAACATATATAAAGAGATCAGGCCTGTATGATCCCTCTCCTCTTTCAGTATGTTTTTTGTTTGTTTGTGTGGAGCATCCCTGGGCCTAGGGGATCACTGTACAATAGAAACAATGGTATGACCTTCATTGGAGCAGACATTTGGGAACTTAAAGAAAAATGACGGTTAAGCTTTAAATTGGCTATTCTTTTTCTGCACTGGTGAAAAGATTTAATCAATGTTGGTCTGGAGCATACTTGGGCTAATGTTGAACATTGTATACACGATTAAAAGGCCATGTTTAGATGTGAGGTACTATTTTTTGTCACATCACCACATAAAACAGTTGATGACTATTATAGGCCTATGGGCCACAAGTTAAAATCCTAGATACCATTAATGGGCAAGAAGAGACAAATACATCCATGCTACCTTCTTGGAATCTGACCTTAGGTATGGTGACCAGCTCACTGGGTATCCCCACCTTTTAATGATAGATACCATTTCTGGGCAAGAAGAGACAAATTCATCCGTGCTACCTTCTCGGAATCTGACCTTAGGTATGGTGACCAGGTCACTGGGTATCCCCATCCTTTAATGATAGACACCATTGCTGGGCATGAAGAGACAAATACATCCATGCTACCTTCTTGGATTCTGACCTTGTGTATGGTGACCAGGTCAGATTCCAAGAAGGGAGCATGGATGTATTTGTATCTTCATGCCCAGCAATTGTATCTATCATTAAAGGGGGGGGATACCCAGTGACCTTGTCACCATACCCAAGGTCAGATTCCGAGAAGGGAGCACGGATGAATTTGTCTCTTCTTGCCCAGAAATGGTCTCTATCATTAAAAGGTGGGGATACCCAGTGACCTTAGGTATGGTGACCAGGTCACTGGGTATCCCCACCTTTTAATGATAGATACCATTGCTGGGCATGAAGAGACAAATATATCCATGCTACCTTCTTGGAATCTGACCTTGTGTATGGTGACCAGGTCACTGGGTATCCCCACCCTTTAATGATAGATACCATTGCTGGGCATGACGAGACAAATACATCCATGCTACCTTCTTGGAATCTGACCTTGGGTATGGTGACCAGGTCACTGGGTATCCCCATCCTTTAATGAAAGGTATCTTTGCTGGGCTTGAAGGAAATACACTCATGTTACTTTGATTTCCCTTGTGACCTTGCAGAGCCCTGGGGAGTTTGTCCTTTTTGACGGATTTGGAAAAACCTGCGGAGTGAAGACAATTAAAGCACTCCAAAATGATGCAATAACTATACAATGTTTTTACATTTTTTTCAGAGTCTCATTTGTATAAAGGAAATGATACCAAAACAACTGGTTTTTATCTTGGTGAGGGCCTGGGAGAGAACCACACTGTTTCTCTAGTGTTTAGGGCTAAGGACGCTTACAATGCAGCTACAGACATAGACCTTTCTGTTGAGGTAAAGTATAAACAAAGGCAGTTCATTCTCCTGCAACAAAGTTAAAGGTGAATCAACTTGTCCATCTGTCTGTCTGTAGACAACATCCCTCCTCCATAGCTACTAATCTATTTTGATGAGACTTGGTGATGTACACATGCACGCTAAGTTAATCATGTAGTTGGTAATGTTAGTGGTTTTGTAAGACAATTTGGACTGAAAGTAACATGGTTTTGTAAGTCAATTCGGACTAAAGGTATCATGGTTTTGGGAGCGTCTGGTAATGTCTGTCTGTCATCACTTTGGACTGAAGGTATCATGGTTTTGTAAGTCAATTCGGACTAAAGGTATCATGGTTTTGGGATCGTCTGGTAATGTCTGTCTGTCATCACTTTGGACTGAAGGTATCATGGTTTTGGGAGCGTCTGGTAATGTCTGTCAACAATTTGGACTGAAGGTATCATGGTTTTGGGAGCGTCTGGTAACGTTTGTCTGTCATCACTTTGGTTTCTTCAAGATAACTTGATTAAATATCATTTCTTTTATTCCTATCCTTTATATCTGTCACATGGGGTGTTCGTTTGTCTGTAATGCTTGTCCACAGATCATACAAAGTTCAACATTGTTGCTAAAAATTGAGTTTTCCATTTATTTGCTTGTCTTGAGGATAACATACTTAATATACAGAATTATCACACTTATCTAAAACTTTGGTGTTTTGCGGCCCTTACCCTAGCAGATGCAAGGAATCTTGGGGGATGGGGGTCAGCCACATGGCGGGAGTCTTTTTGACCTGCCGGTAGTCTAGTTGAAAACTTACAATGCAAGCTTTCGAAATATCTATTATCTTTGAAAACAGATGTCTTCAAAAACAACTCCCTAAGCCACAATGTGCTGAGTCGATAGAGTCACTTGTCAGAAATTATCGGGATATTTAACCAAAAAGCACTCAAATACTACAGGCATGCAGTCAGAGGAACTGGTACCTATTCTACCCTTTAATGGATGTTAAATGGGGTCATAAACATGACTAATTTGGCCCCCTCATCTCTATTCAAGGATTCCTCTTCCCTTCTAACCCAGATTGATTCCTTGATTTTCCTCACTTTCAAGTTGTCCTCCCTTTCAAGTACTTTACAGTTTTTCCAGGCTATGATGTGGTTGTGTATGTTAGCATGGTCTGTAATGGCTAAACTTTGTATTGTTTCTCGTTGTATTTCTAGTTTAATGTTGCTGTTTCATGGTTTCTATGTCTTTTGTTGTTCTTTTAGGCGTGTCCCATTAAATTTCCGGACAGTTCCCCTTTCTTCAGCAATTTGTCTTTCAGATGAACTAATAGTTGTTGGATGGTGTTGCTGATGTGATGTTTGCGCAAAACTCTTGAATGTGCTTCAGACACCCCTTTTATGTATAGTGACAATGCATGCCAGTTATTTATAAATTCTCAAAAATATCTTTGGTTTTCATAGTTCAAGTTGAATACCATAGCCTATTATGGGCAAAGAGGGTTATCCCTATTTTCTTTCAAATAAAGGGAGACATTTTGTATTAGCACTGGTTATCTTCTTCTGGTTCTTCTAATCGCAACTTGTCCTGGCCATAAATTTTAAACCTTTAAAGATATCTTGATGAAACTTGAGGTATGCATTCATCACCCACAGAAGGTGTGCAGTGTACTAGAATTAGATCACTGACTTTTACCTCAAGGTAAAGGGTCAAATCAGTACAACATTTACAGTAAATTCATGTCCGGCTCATCAATTTTAAACCGTTAAAGATATCTTGATCAAACTTGAAGTATACCTGTATTACCAACAAACTTACCATATTTATATATCTTGGGAAGGCGGAATCTCTTACACTAAAATCGGGTCTTGTGCCCCACAGTATAAGTTCCATGTTATTATAGTCCCCCACCGTGAACTGGGGGAGGACTATAGTTTTGTGTCATGGTTGTCCGAACTTCTGCTATCTTGTCCAGGCTCTATCTTCTACACTACTTGTCACTGGAACTTCATACCTGGTGTATGGGTTCACCTTAGTGAGGCGGTGTGTCATGTATCAAAATAGGTCATTCTGTTTTTATCCCCCCACTTTCACCGAAATGGGGGATATTAATTTGGGTTTGTCTGTCTGTCTGTCTGTCACGCTTCGTTTCCGTGCAATAACTTAAACAAATGTTAACCAATTTTCTTCAAACTTGGTCACAGGTTTAAATGCCTTAAGGGCTCGGCCAAGTTCGATGACCAATAGCAGACCCCGTTTGGCGGAGTTATGGCCTCTTGAATAATGAAAAACCTCATTATCTGCCGTTTCTGTTCATTAACTCTGGCAAATATTATCCGATTGTCTTCAAGCTGAGTAACAGAGTCAATGCATTAAGTGCTCGGCCAAGTTTGACAACCACCCTTATTGGACTTTATTTGGCAGAGTTATGGACTTATGGATTAACGAAAAAAGTCATTATCTGCAGTTTCCACTTAATAACTCTAGCAAATTCCTTCGAACTTGATGACAATGTTTGTGTTCCTCTGTCTTTCCACCCATCTCGGGCACTCTTAGCTTTTCGTGTGATAGTTGCTGTAGATGCTGTAAGATGTTTCAACCAAATTCAAAATGCATATTCACCTCATGCTAAGTCTCCCAATCGATGTGATTTGTGCATATTTACGGATAATCACTGAGGTATAGGTTTTTTTTCCTTCAAGTTTCAAGCTATACATTATGTCTCAGAAGCACGATACTCACATGTTTAAACCTAACCTCAATAATGTTAACCTACAATATGTCCTGCAAGCGTGCGATATAAATTCCACGAATTAATTATTTGCTTGTTGACCTTTGACCTGCATCAAGGAAAAAGCTTGTCCGGGTTCTGTTTCCTACACTAGTTTATTAAGAATTTATCATCTGTGCATGCTTGGCATATATTTTCATATCCGATGGGGGACTGTAATTCGCCGAATTGTCTAATTATTTCACCTAGGTTGGCCAAACTTGCTGTAGTTATATATATTGGGAAGTAGGAGTGTCACATTCTGAATTTGGGTCTCATATGCCCTACTTTATAAATAAATATAGTCCTTTGTTAATTTCTAAGCCGCTCTTGGCGAGAGTCGAGCAGCTTATTAATTCTGTCCAGAGAACGAAATGACGGACCCACTTTCGTTCGGGGTGCGTGCGCATAATTCAGTCTTGCATGCTTCCGCTATATAGTTTCGTTATCGTAAATAGAAAAGTAGAATCTCTGATACTCACCTGTGGGTAACATAACGGTTTCTGATGCTCTTCTCCAAATAATAATCCATACTTTAAATAATTGCATTCTACGAGTGTTGTGGTGGTTAAATTCGTGCACTGGGTTTGAGCGTTTTAGCAACTCTGATTGAGGTCTGAGGAGTGTTACGCGTGTGAAACATATATATGATTCGAGAAAGCACATGTGAAGACTGTCAAGCATTGACGCTGTCTGCAGAATTAAGAAATATATATATATATATATATACTTATAAACCGTATGAGTGATGAAGTATAACCTTTATTTTGATGTTTCAAACGGGAACGTACTATGACATATCTTGCTTAGTTTGAAAAAGGTAATGGTACTGAGACGAGACGATATGTGAACCGTGTATGCTTATCAAACATTTCTGTAACCCAGCATGCTTTTTCTGGTGTATTTATTTATGAAAATGTAACAATTTAAGAACATGACACAACTGCTGCTGCTGTTTGACAAGAATTTGCGACGTGTCAAAATGTTATCCAATCCGGTGTAAGGGAAATAACTCTTACGTTGGTAAAGTCGCATTGAGAACATTTGTGAGATTTTGTATATTCAATGACAGTAAATAAAGTCAATACATATATTAATAATTATTATTAATATGAATAAAAAATAAATAAAAATAAAATACAATGTCTCTTTTCTTCATGTGTAACGTGCAACCCCTGGTAGCGTGTGTGCACCGTGTGAATCTCAATTATGACCGAGCTATCTGCTCTAGAAGCGATTGGGTTCCTCGGCTACCTGGCCGAGCAGTTGAACAATAACACTTAACAATATCAACAATATTTATAAATGAATACACATGTGGGCCAGAACAGTACCTCTGTCCTATCAACCCGTGCTGTCGAACCACGACACACGTCGCCTGGACGTACACAATCTCTCCAACCAGCAAATCAGAATGCTGACACTCCCAGCTCCAGGTATGGCCTTGCTACCCGAGCTGATCACTGACAGTCCCCAGGTACCCTGTCACCGAGCTGATCACTGGCAGCTCCGAGGCAACCTGTCACTGTCCACCACAGCACACAAGTACCAGATCAGCTGCGATCACGTACCATACTTGCCACTGAACACAACGTACAAAATAGCCACCAGAGTAGCCTTTGCAGGCAACCCCTTATGCACGAGCTTCTGGTATAGTATATTGCAGAGGTGTTCTTACCTTGTTCTGCTGTCTAGAATGTCTCTTGATATACTCTGTAGTTTTAATACAGCCAACCCCAAACCACTGGCATAAGCCTGCTTATATGTGGAAACCATTTTCAGGAACTCAAGGTACCAGGTCATTTGCATAATAATCACATTTATTCATTTATCAATAAGTATCCTACAACATACATGTATACAGAAATATGTCATATCCATTCCAAGTAATTAATAAAAGATTCTGGTAATATTGATTTTGATCAAACTTCGCTAATCATCAGTAATAAAGAGAAATCAATACAAATTTAGATTCCAAGAACGTTTACTTAACGTTTGTTCAAAGGGGAATCACTCTACCGAAAATCACATAATCATCACACATGCATGTTTTACCACTACTGTTAATTATCCTTCATTTAACAAGCACAAAATGCACCGATTGCCATTCTGCACGTAAATTCTCATGTCACATCATTGGAGGATGCTAAAGAATGAAAATTACAACAATGCGTCGCACTTAAAGAGGGTGAAAAAAGGGGAGAAGGAGAATGTTTTTAAGGCATCATTTAAGAGGTGATTGATTTTGGAACATTATCAAATGACCTGATTTTCAATTAGCAGAATACAGAACAAATATCTGAGGTATTATAGTAGATATTGATGCTGCAATGTGTTACTGAAGCAATTAAATTTAAAGTGGTGAGCGCCTTTAACGTCACACTGACATAGTTCTAGTTTATACTGAAGTTTGTCTATTGGCTAATAGGGGGAGACTTGAACAAAAACAAGTTTCTAGTTAATGGTTTGAAATACTGAAGCATTTCATTAATAACAAATATTTTTAAACACATGGTCTGTCATCAATCCATCTGAGCGTTTGTCAACCATCAACAATTTCTTTAAACAACTTCTTTTACTGATTGCAATTTATCGAGATTTGACTGCAAGCATCCCTATATTTACTGTGGATCAAAATTGTACAAATAGCTATAGTAAGGTTAACCCTCTCAGGAGGCTGTGTACACTTGTATATCACCACATTCAAAACTCTCTGAAACTAAATCTTAAGGTGATAGTAATATCTACCAATTCTGATCTGGTCTAAAACTTCCAATAGGTCGCAGATATATTGAACTCTGTAGATTGCAGGTATTTTGAAATTTCTCTGTTGCAGGTATTCTAATCTAATTGAAATTTCGGTATTGCCATCAGAGTTGATAAGTTATTTGCTTGACCAAAAATTGTAGAAAATGAGTAATTGTGAGTGTAACATTAAAATTATAAAGAAATTAAAAAAAGGATTTTTTTTAGTATTATTTTTGTTTTAATTTGTACAGGTACTACCTTACAGCTACTCAGATACTGGTGAAGACATCCTTGATTTTGTGCTGAGCACTTTTCTATCAGGAGAAACAGGTATTCTAGATCTGCAGGGTGATAGTCACCTTGTTTATTGGGTAGTTATTATTTAGGGGTGATTGTTGTTCTGATCAACAGTCATCCTACATTGTGGGGTGATTGTTGTTCTGTTGAACAGTAATCCTACATTGTGGGGTAAATGTTGTTCTGTTGAACAGTCCTCCTACATTGTGGGGTGGTGGTTGTTCTGTTGAACAGTCATCCTACATTGTGGGGTGATTGTTGTTCTGTTGAACAGTCATCCTACATTGTGGGGTGGTGGTTGTTCTGTTGAACAGTCATCCTACATTGTGGGGTGATTGTTGTGGGGTGATTGTTGTTCTGTTGAACAGCCATCCTACATTGTGGGGTGATTGTTGTTCTGTTGATCGGTCATTCTCCATTGTGGGGTGATTGTTGTTCTGTTGAAGAGTCATCCTACATTGTGGGGTGATTGTTGAACAGTCATCCTTCATTGTGGGGTAATTGTTGTTCTGTTGACCAGTTATCCTACATTGAGGGGTGATTGTTGTTCTGTTGAACAGTCATGCAACATTGTGGGGTAAATGTTGTTCTGTTGAACAGTCGTCCTACATTGTGGGGTGATTGTTCTGTTGAACAGTCATTCTACATTGTGGGGTGATTGTTGTTCTGTTGAGCGGTCATTCTACATTGTGGGGTGATTGTTCTGTTGAACAGTCATTCTACATTGTGGGGTGATTGTTGTTCTGTTGAACGGTCATCCTACATTGTGGGGTGATTGTTGTTCTGTTGAACGGTCATCCTACATTGTGGGGTAAATGTTGTTACATTGTGGGGTGATTATTGACATGTTGAACGGTCATCCTACATTGTGGGGTAAATGTTTTTCTGTTGAACAGTCGTCCTACATTGTGGGTTGATTGTTCTGTTGAACGGTTATCCTACATTGTGGGGTGATTGTTATTCTGTTGAACAGTTATCCTACATTGTGGGGGGATTGTTGTTCTGTTGAAGGAACATCCTACATTGGGCGGTGATTGTTGTTCTGTTGAACAGTCATCCTACCTTGTGGGGTGATTGTTGTTCTGTTGAACAGCCATCCTACATTGTGGGGTGATTGTTGTTCTGTTGAACAGTAATCCTACATTGTGGGGTAAATGTTGTTCTGTTGAACAGCCATCCTACATTGTGGGGTGATTGTTGTTCTGTTGAGCGGTCATTCTACATTGTGGGGTGATTGTTCTGTTGAACGGTCATCCTACATTGTGGGGTAAATGTTGTTACATTGTGGGGTGATTATTGACATGTTGGACAGTCATCCTACATTGTGGGGTGATTATTCACATGTTGAACAGTCATCCTACATTGTGGTGTGATTATTGACATGTTGAACAGTCATCCTACATTGTTGGGTGATTGTTGACATGTTAAATGGTCATACTACATTGTGGGATGATTGTTGTTCTGTTGAACAGTTGGGGTGATTGTTGTTCTGTTGAACAGTCCTCCTTCATTGTGGGGTGATTGTTGTTCTGTTGAAGAGTCATCTTACATTGTAGGATGATTGTTGTTCTGTTGAACAGTCATCCTTCATTGTAGGGTGATTGTTGTTCTGTTGAACAGTCATCCAACATTGTGGGGTAAATGTTGTTCTGTTGAACAGCCATCCTACATTGTGGGGTGATTGTTGTTCTGTTGAAGAGTCATCTTACATTGTAGGGTGATTGTTGTTCTGTTGAACAGACATCCTACATTGTGGGGAGATTGTTGACATGTAAAACAGTCATCCTACATTGTTGGGTGATTGTTGACATGTTAAATGGTCATCCTCCATTGTGGGATGATTGTTGTTCTGTTGAACAGTCATCCTTCATTGTGGGGAAATTGTTGTTCTGTTGAACAGACATCCTTCATTGTGGGGTAATTGTTGTTCTGTTGACCAGTTATCCTACATTGAGGGGTGATTGTTGTTCTGTTGAACAGTCGCCCTACATTGTGGGGTGATTGTTTCATGTTGAAAAGTCATCCTACATTGTGGGGTGATTGTTGGCATGTAGAACAGTCATCCTACATTGTTGGGTGATTGTTGACATGTTAAATGGTCATACTACATTGTGGGATGATTGTTGTTCTGTTGAACAGTTGGGGTGATTGTTGTTCTGTTGAACAGTCATGCAACATTGTGGGGTAAATGTTGTTCTGTTGAACAGTCATCCTACATTGTGGTCATCCTACATTGTGGGGTGGTGGTTGTTCTGTTGAACAGTCATCCTACATTGTGTGGTAAATGTTGTTCTGTTGAACAGTCATCCTTCATTGTGGGGTGATTGTTTTTCTGTTGAACAGTCATCCTACATTGTGGTGTGATTGTTGTTCTGTTGAACAGTCATCCTTCATTGAAGGGTGATTGTTGTTCTGTTGAACAGTCATCTTACATTGTAGGGTGATTGTTGTTCTGTTGAACAGTCATCCTACGTTGTGGGGTGGTGGTTGTTCTGTTGAACAGTCATCCTACATTGCGGGGTGGTGGTTGTTCTGTTGAACAGTCATCCTACATTGCGGGGTGGTGGTTGTTCTGTTGAACAGTCATCCTACATTGCGGGGTGGTGGTTGTTCTGTTGAACAGTCATCCTACATTGTTGGGTGATTGTTGTTCTGTTGAACAGTCATGCAACATTGTGGGGTAAATGTTGTTCTGTTGAACAGCCATCCTACATTGTGGGGTGATTGTTGTTCTGTTGAAGAGTCATCTTACATTGTAGGATGATTGTTGTTCTGTTGAACAGTCATCCTTCATTGTAGGGTGATTGTTGTTCTGTTGAACAGACATCCTACATTGTGGGGAGATTGTTGACATGTAAAACAGTCATCCTACATTGTTGGGTGATTGTTGTTCTGTTGAAGAGTCATCTTACATTGTAGGGTGATTGTTGTTCTGTTGAACAGACATCCTACATTGTGGGGAGATTGTTGACATGTAAAACAGTCATCCTACATTGTTGGGTGATTGTTGACATGTTAAATGGTCATCCTACATTGTGGGATGATTGTTGTTCTGTTGAACAGTCATCCTACATTGTGGGGTAAATGTTGTTCTGTTGAACAGTCATCCTTCATTGTGGGGTGATTGTTTTTCTGTTGAACAGTCATCCTACATTGGGGGGTGATTGTTGACATGTAAAACAGTGATCCTACATTGTTGGGTGATTGTTGACATGTTAAATGGTCATACTACATTGTGGGATGATTGTTGTTCTGTTGAACAGTTGGGGTGATTGTTGTTCTGTTGAACAGCCATCCTACATTGTGGGGCGATTGTTGACATGTAAAACAGTCATCCTACATTGTTGGGTGATTGTTGACATGTTGAATGGTCATCCTACATTGTGGGGTGATTGTTGTTCTGTTGAACAGTCATTCTACATTGCGGGGTGATTGTTGTTCTGTTGAACAGTCATCCTACATTGTGGGGTGATTGTTGACATGTAAAACAGTCATCATACATTGAGGGGTGATTGTTGTTCTGTTGAACAGTCACCCTACATTGTGGGGTGATTGTTTCATGTTGAAAAGTCATCCTACATTGTGGGGTGATTGTTGTTCTGTTGAACAGTCATCCTACATTGTGGGGTAATTGTTGTTCTGATAAACAGTCATTCTACATTGTGGGTAATTATTGACATGTTGAACAGCCATCCTACATTGTTGGGTGATTGTCGATAGGTTGGTTGTCATTGTTGGGTGATTGTTGATAGGTTGGTTGTCATTGTTGGGTGATTGTTGATAGGTTTGTTGTCATTGCTGGGTGATTGTTGATAGGTTTGTGGTCATTGTTTGGTGATTGTTGATAGGTTGGTTGTCATTGTTGGGGGATAGTTGATAGGTTGGTTGTCATTGTTGGGCGATTGTTGATAGGTTGGTTGTCCTTGTTGGGTGATTGTTGATAGGTTGGTGGTCATTGTTGGGTGAATGTTGATAGGTGTGTGGTCATTGTTTGGTGATTGTTGATAGGTTAGTCATCATTGTTGGGTGATTGTTGATAGGTTGTTTGTCATTGTTGGGTGATTGTTGATAGGATGGTTGTCATTGTTGGGTGATTGTTGATTGGTTGGTTGTCATTGTTGGGTGATAGTTGATATGTTGGTTGTCATTGTTGGGTGATTGTTGCTAGGTTGGTTGTCATTGTTGGGTGAATGTTGATAGGTTTGTGGTCATTGTTTGGTGATTGTTGCTAGGTTGGTTGTCATTGTTGGGTGATTGGTTATAGGTTGGTGGTCATTGTTGGGGGATTGTTGATAGGTTGGTGGTCATTGTTGGGGGATTGTTGATAGGTTGGTGGTCATTGTTGGGGGATTGTTGATAGGTTGGTCATCATTGTTGGGGGATTGTTGATAGGTTGGGTGTCAGTGTTGGGTGATTGTTGATAGGTTGGTCATCGTTGTTGGGTGATTGTTGATAGGTTGGTCATCGTTGTTGGGTGATTGTTGATAGGTTGGTCATCATTGTTGGGAGATTGTTGATAGGTTGGTTGTCATTGTTGGGCGATTGTTGATAGGTTGGTTGTCATTGTTGGGGGATAGTTGATAGGTTGGTTGTCATTGTTGGGTGAGTGTCATTGTTGGGTGATTGTTGATAGGGTGGTCGTCATTGTTGGGTGATTAGTTGTCATTGTTTGGTGATTGTTGATAGGTTGGTTGTCATTGTTGGGTGATTGTTGATAGGTTGGTCGTCATTGTTGGGTGAATGTTGATAGGTTTGTGGTCATTGTTTGGTGATTGTTGATAGGTTGGTGGTCATTGTTGGGTGATTGTTGATAGGTTGGTTGTCATTGTTGGGTGATAGTTGATAGGTTGGTTGTCATTGTTGGGTGATTGTTGATAGGTTGGTTGTCATTGTTGGGTGATAGTTGATAGGTTGGTTGTCATTGTTGGGTGATTGTTGATAGGTTGGTCGTCATTGTTGGGTGATTAGTTGTTATTGTTGGATGATTGTTGGCCAATGGCAAACCTAAATGGTGAATTATGATGGCTCTCATCATGACAGGCATCAGGGTCGGAACCAGAAGGGGTCAAATAGGCTTAAATGTTAACAATCTTTTTCTTCAGACCTAGCCACCTAGAATCAAATACAGTTATACTCTTCATGGATGAAAATTAAGTTTCTAAGATACTTTATCAAGCTTGTGACCTTCAATAACCATGGGTCACCTATTCTCCCGGGGCAGTTGTAAAGTTTACAATGGTTTAAACCGAGTGATGCTTTGATCCATAAAATGTAATGCTATCTATATCCTGTATTATAAATTTGTTATAAAGTTTAGATATTGACCCATTTTAAAATGGATTTGCATTGACTACAGGTGTGCAATACAGGTCCAGTTTGTTAAGACATGTAACCCACCTTTGTTCTAGCTGATACATCAGGGCTGACAATAGAGACCATTGGAATCCTTGGAAATGCCATCAACGTAGATACAACTGTCAACAACACTGGTGATGCAAATAGACTACAGCAAAGGAGCGAGGTATTGTTGGGTGAATTATGTCTGGCCTTCCATGGTGAGAGTTGAGGTGAGATCCTGTAGTCATCATGGCATAGAATTTACAAAGAGGTTGATTCCTCTCTCCGGTCACTGCTGCACCAACCTTTGTTTGGACAGGCACTACAGTGTCTACATGATGTGGTAATAACATTCAAGTTAGGTAGTACTATGAAAGTCAGATGTCACTGAAAAGTACATCTCCAACACAAACATGTGAAGATATTAGCCAGTTCTTGATAAGAACCTCTGGTTATATTGTCAGATTGTATTGATTGTAGGATTTGTAAATCTATGTGACGTACCTTGGCTTTTTGTAGTAAGATAGGTTACTATATCAAATGTTGTATGTTATAATGTTGTAAGATAGATCTCGGTTGATGACAGAGGTATTGTCGGGGAACATCATTTCTGTAACATACTTACAAACATGACTTTTGTGTCGCCTGCGAAAAGCTGGTGACACATAGGTATTGCTTTGTCGGCGGCGGCGGCGTCGTCCAAACAGAGGTTTTCGTGCAATAACTTGAGTTTCCTTGCGCCGATCAAACTCAAACTTCATGCAGTGCTTCCTTACCAAAAGTGCTTGCTTGGGATTGCTTTTCAGGTCTAAAGGTCAAAGGTCAAGGTCACTTACTATAAATAGAAAATCTGTTTTCGTGCGATAACTTGAGTTTCCTTTGGCCGATCAAACTCAAACTTCATGCAGTGCTTCCTTACCAAAAGTGCTTGCTTTGGATTGCTTTTCAGGTCCGAAGGTCAAAGGTCAAGGTCACTGTTACTATAAATAGAAACTTCACTAAAACTGTATACTGGACGGCTTCGATCTACCACTTGACCCACCGTGTATACCTCTGAAATGCCGTCTTACTCCAAATGTTATTGACAACACTAGCTGTTTAACATCATAATCCACAAGTTTATTCATTTATTTATGGGAAACCATCTGACAAATCATACAAATTAAACTTGGAATTGAGACAATGAGTATCCATAGCAATTCCTTAAAACTTCCAGGAATAACAGATTATATAACAAAATGATGTCATCCGAAAACATTATCTATGATTATTGCTTACTTTTAACATTATTTCTTGAAATGAAAAGTGTATCTATTTCTTCGTAATCTCCCAGCTTCCTGCGCAGGTGACACATCCACTTCTGTGGAATTCTTGTTGTCATAAAGGGTTGATGTCAATTAATAACAAGGTTTACTGTCACAATCCAAAATGCTAATTGTCCTTTGTTTAAAAATGTTGTTCACACTACTTCTCCAAAAGTTCTGCATGGGCCAGACTTTGAATCATACTTGATACATGTAACACTTGCATTGAGATGAATTATTGTGAATAAAGTTTATAAGTTGGAGTTACCTCCCCATTTATGAAGTTATGCCCTTTCGTTTAAAATGTTCTGGAAAGAACTATTTCTATAGTTCTTGGTGCAGGCAGGGGTTTATATGTGTGCCATTCTGACGACACTTAAGTTTAATCCTGTACAATAACTGATTTAAATGCAATCTTAACTCCACTCATACATATGTATCAAATCAAATTTTTATTTAAGCATTTCCTTTGACAGATACGTGAGTCGTTGACCCAGTCCCTACTTCATGCCGAAATCACACCAAACTTTGATGTGGTCAACCAGGTTGTCCAAGTACTGGACAGTCTAGTCAAGGTCAAGGAGGAGGTCACAGAGAAACAGCAGGTACAGGATTGATTGTTATGTACTTCAATGTAACAGATGTATTTCACACTAATGTTCAGTTAAGTTACAAAGAACAATCTGGTCACTTGCTACTGTCTCAGCTAGAGGAACTGACAGAGGTGAACCATCTAGTCACTTGTTACAGACTCAGCTAGGGACACTGACAGAGGTGAACCATCTAGTCACTTGTTACTGACTCAGCTAGAGTTATGTCACAGTGGTGAACCAACTGGTCACTTGTTACTGACTCACTCAGCTAGAGTTATGTCACAGTGGTGAACCATCAATTCACTTGTTACAGTCTCAGCTAGAGTTATGTCACAGTGTTGAACCAACTGGTCATTTGTTACTGACTCAGCTAGAGTTATGTCACAGTGGTGAACCATTAAGTCACCTGTTACAGTCTCAGCTAGAGTTATGTCACAGTGGTGAACCATCAAGTCACTTGTTACAGTCTCAGCTAGAGTTATGTCACAGTGTTGAACCAACTGGTCACGTGTTACAGTCTCAGCTAGAGTTATGTCACAGTGGTGAACCATGAAGTCACCTGTTACAGTCTCAGCTAGAGTAAGGTCACAGTGGTGAACCATTAAGTCACCTGTTACAGTCTCAGCTAGAGTTATGTCACAGTGGTGAACCATCTAGTCACCTGTTACAGTCTCAGCTAGAGGCTAGAGTGATGATACTTTGCATGTAGCCTAATGGAATAACTATCTATTGAGTAATTCAAAGGATGACATTGACCTACTTTCCAAGTTAAAAATTTGTTTAATTCAGAGTAAGGAACTGCTAATGATCAGTTGGTTTAGGGTCATGATATTTAATGCAGTATGTTTGGATGAAGGAAAAGCAAGTCTGTTGAAATGCATGATTTTGACCATCTTAAACTTTCAAGTTCACATTTGCCCATTGTGTTAAAATCTTTAAGTGGCTTCTTCTGAATAGCAAAGTGGCATAGGGTCAGTCAATATATTTGGAATGATGGACTTTCTTGTTTGTTCAAATATATGTGGCCTTATCCATCCAACCTTGAATGTCACAGGATCAAATAAAATCAGTTAAAATCTTCCCCAGAAGATCAATAAAGAAGTCGAGTGAATAATATTTAGCCTGTAATGTTACATCTACATGACAAGTTTGTTTAAATATGTTTGACCTCGACTCAATTTCAATGTGACATATATGTGTTTGCATTGAATAAGAGGATAACCAAAACTGGTTGTTAATTACCATCAAATGCGTGACAATCTTTCTGCATTGGCGTTATCTCGGCCACCACGATGATACTCGATGGTATAATGAAACTGCTGGAGAGCAATAGCCCACCTCAGAAGTCTCTGCATTGTTGTTTTGTTCTGTCCAGCCGTTTCAACTGGTTGTGGTCAGTTCGAATGGTGAACTTTACCCTACTTACATGACAGGCAAACGATTCAACACTCCACACGATGGCAGAATAGTTCTGTTCTCGTGGTAATAACTTCCTACTGATGTAAGCATTCGGGTGTTCCTCGCTGTTAATAACCTGACCAGCTCCAATGGCTATACATTGCTGGCATCAGTCTGTATTGTGAACAGTTCTCAGAAATCCGGATTCGCGATTACTGGTGCCTTGGTCATTGCGTCCTTAAGATTATTGAATGCAGCCGTGCTACCATCTGTCCAGCGAAGTTGCCTTGGATAATCTGTATTGTGAACGGTATTGTGATGGTTGGCTATTCAATTAAATCACCCTGCGTCCGCTGTCCGTCCGTCGTCCGTCCTTAGATAATTCTTGTTATCGCTATTTCTTATGAAGTACCAGAGGGATCTTTCTCAAATTTTATACGTAGGTTCCCCTTGGTCCTTAGCTGTGCAGGGCAACTTTTGAGACTGATCGGATAAACAACATGGCCCACAGGCAGCCATCTTGGATTTTGATAATGAAAGTTTGTGATCGCTTTTTCTCAAGAAGTACCAGGGCAGCCATCTTGAATTTTGATAGTGAAAGTTCGTTATCGCTATTTCTCAAGAAGTGCCAGAGGGATCTTTCTCAAATTTTATACGTAGGTTCCCCTTGGACCAAAGCTGTGCAGGTCAACTTTTGAGACTGATCAGTTAAACAACATGGCAGACAGGCAGCCATCTTGGATTTTGATAGTGAAAGTTTGTTATCGCTATTTCTCGGGAAGTACCAGAGGAATCTTTCTCAAATTTTATATCTAGGTTCCCCTTGATCTCTCGTTGTGCATGTTATATTTTGAGACTGATCATAAAAACAAAATGGATTAAAAGAAGAACTAAACAGATCTTTCTCATATTGCAATAATCGATTCTATTTCTTTCACATTAAGTACTGTACTAGTAAATATGTGAAATGACAAACTCACTTGGAAGGTTGGCTTTCATACACATTAGTATTAAGTTTAGATCAAAAGTTACCTCAAGGTGCATTTACTGTTAACAAGACTCGATCAAACAGATTAGAGAAAAGAAGAGAAAAAGATCGAACTGACAAAGCACTAATGAAGATGGTACAAAGGTGGGCGCCAAGATCCCTCTGGGATCTCTTGTTTTGTTTGTGGGAGAGGAAAATCCACCATAGCTAGACAGTACAGCTCCTCCTAACCAAATTGACACTTTGGGGGTTTAACTGTAAGCCCACTGTCTCTTAGTCGGTCCAGGACAGCCTGGACATGTAATGGGTGATCTTGCCATGTACAGTTGTGGGATCACATAACGTTACACCATGTGCGGTGTGTGAACGATGTGTGCACGATGTGCGAATAATAAAAAGTTGGACGATCATTGCTTTCGCACATTTGTGTGCACGATGGACGAACGTTGTGCGATAACAATCGTGGTTGGTGTAAATTGAGGAATGCCTTAACAATATATACGGTTTTGTGTTTAATCATATAAACTTGATATCTACGTATGTTTCTATATTCTACCTACATCTGTAAGCTTATCTTTATGTCTATAAAATTAGAAATTGTGTTTTCGGTATTTTTTAAACGACCTTAATCGACACATGTAAGGTGAAGGGGAGCTATAGGCAAACCGAATGCAAATAACAAATACTAAACGTCCAGTTGTGTTTTCATTACAGTCATACGGTATTGCATATCAGCTCTATGTGTCAGGTACAGGCCAGGTAAAACTCTGGTCACTCATCAAATTGTTATTTACCTGTTCTGTTGCCGAGGAGCCAAACTCATTCTTGACAGTCTAACGGTCACTGTATACTGTGTAACACAATGTAAAATGTACATAATCTAAATTATAGTGATGAGAGAGTTACAGTAATATATACTGTGTACATTATTGCATACGAGCCCTTCCGTATTGTTTTTCATTCCGTAAGATTGAACTACAAATTGTACTGTAAAACTGTACATATAATCTTTATTACTGTGATGAGATATTACAGTAATACATACAGTTTTAATTATTTCATACGAGCTTTCCTTATTTTTTTCATTTCCTAATATTGAACTACAAATTGTACTCAATCTCACAACGGGGCGATTGATCATTAAACCTGGACGGTGTGTGAACGATGTATGCACGGTGTGCGCACGCTATTTTTGGGGCGTTGTGCGGTCACACAACTGTATCACTATATGCCACAATGTCATCAAAGAAGGCGATGACATTTTGTACCCTCGCCAATACTTTGTCCATCATCCGTGCGAATGTCGCAGGTGCTGTTTTCATCCAAAAAGGCATTACCTTGAATTGGTATTGACCAAATTCTGTCACGAATGCGGACTTCTCTTGACAATCTTGCGATAGAGGTATCTGCCAATATCCTTTTGCTAAATCCATGGTACTGAGGTGTTTTGCTGTGCCTACCTTCTCAAACATCTCAGGAGTTGGATACCCATCACACACAGTCACGCCATTGAGCTTTCTATAATCCACACAGAGCCGTGTCGTGATATCTTTCTTGTCCACCATTATGATCGGAGATGAGTAAGGGCTTGATGATGGTGTGATGTAACCACGCTCCAACATATCATCCAGCATTGTTTTCACTTCCTGTTTCTTAGCCTGTGGAATTCTATAAGGCTGCTGTCTGATAGGTTTCTCAGGGTTAGGATTGATGACGTCATTGTAGTCCTCACAAAGCTGACGTACCTCCTGGCGTTGTGATTTGTCCAAAGTCTTAATATCCATTATGTCCTCCAATGTTGTGTTGAAACCATTGAAGTCCGGATCAGCGAGATCACTGGACAAACATATGACATGTTGAGCAGCTCTGTTGTATTTACACAACAGATTGATATGGTAAACGCTTACAACGTCCACCAACATTAACCTCATAGTTAACGTCACTGACTTTCCTTATCACTTGGTTAAGTCCTTTCCATTATGCCACCATTTTTGAACTGTCAGACGGCAGTAATAACAGAACTTCGTCACCAGGTCTAAGCTCCCGTGTAGTGGCGTTCCTGTCGTACCACTGTTTTGTCTTCTGCTGTTTGATGGTCAGGTTTTCACGTACCGTATCTGTGATAATTTTGAGCCTTTCTCGCATTTGAACAATATGATCAATTACAGATTTCTTAACTTCGCCTTCTCCTGCCATGGCTTGCTCTAAAATCTGTAATGGTCCCCTTACTGGCCAACCATAAAGCATTTTGAATGGAGAGAATTCTGTCTCCTCATGTGGTACCTGTATATGCGAACAATGCATATCCCATGCCTCTTCATTTGATGTGCAGAGTTTTTTTTAACTCAGCTTTGAGAGTTGCATTAAATCTCTCTACTTTCCCGTTAGCTTGTGGATGATTGATAGGGGGATGTTGTTATACCTTTGAACCCCAGCACTTGGTAGAGTTCCTGTAGCATTTTTGAGGTGAAGTTCATGCCTTGATCCGTAAGGATAGTTCGAGGCACTCCAACCCTGCTGAATAGTTCTACCAGTGTGTCAGCAACAGTTTTGGCATCTACATTTTTTTAACACAAATACCTCGGGGTATCTCGTTGCATCATCCATTATAGATAGTGGGAATAAATCTGTTTTCCTTCTTTGTACGGGACAATGTTCCTACCACATCCATTGAGATTTTATGAAATGGCTCCCTGATGATTGGTGGTTGTCCCATGGGAGCTTTCTCATCACTCCGTCTCCTGGCTGTCTTCTAATATACATCACAGGTACCACAATACTTCTGTATGTCCCTAACGATGCCTGGCCAGTAGAAAGACGCTAGCACTCGCTCTTTGGTTTTCTCTGCTCCAATTTAATGACATTGAGACGTAGTGCCTCAGGTATAGCACTACCTGAATTCCATGATGAATTCTGTCACTGGACATCCATTTTCTACGGAGAATGTCATTCTCCCAGTACAGAGCATTACTGTCGTCAAGTACTAATTCTGCTGATTGCGCGGCTTTTCAACGGATGTTGGCAAGAGTTGGGTCTTCCTGTTGACACAACTAGGGTCAACTATATCCTCCCAAATCAAAGTTATGGCTGAGCCAGTGTCTTTGACAAAACAGATATCACGGCCATTGACTTCTCCAGGAACATGGATAAGTCCTCCTGTGTACTGTCGCACGAAAAATCCTTCAAGATTTTACCCTGTTTTGTTTTTAGGGCATTTCCTAGCAAAATGTCCATACTTGTTACAGTTGTAACACTGCACATTTTTCATCTGTTCCGATGATTTTTCCTTTCTCTGGTCTCTTTCAGAGTTTGAAGTTTTCACATTAGGAGCTTTACCTTGTGTTGGCTTTGGTGAATTCCTCTCCGGTAGAATAAAATCCTCCGCGGCTTCAACAATACTACTTGACCCTTTGTTACGGCGTATCCATCATGCTTGTGATGCTGGCAATGCGCTCAGAAAGAATTCTTCCTTAAATATTTCTGTGATATCCCTCGCCGAATCAATAAATCTGACAAGATATTGTTCAATTCTTGCCATGAGTCCTCTGTATGTCTCCTGTGGTTCCTTTTGTACCGACTGCAGTTGTTTGAAATACTGTAGGGTCTTTTCCCTGGATACCTTCCAATCAGTTCCTTACTGAGTTCCTCCAAGGATCCATGAGCTTGTATGGCTGCCTCTCAGTGTAAGCAATGTTCTCAGATTTAACATTTTTAGGTCACCTGAGCTTTAGCTCAAGTGACCTATTGCTATCCGTTTTCGTCCGTCGTCGTCCGTTAACATTTTACATTTCAAACTTAAAGTCAAGTTCTGCTGGGCCGATTGAACTGAAAGTTGGTAGGAATGATCGCCTCATGGTCCTGACAAAGTGTTGTTATTTTT
>NW_018403572.1:70933-72707 GCF_002113885.1 Mizuhopecten yessoensis | reverse complement strand
TCTCTCAAGTTCCACCGCCCTTTGACGTTCCCGTTCCTTCTCATCAGCTTCCATTTTCAACTTATCTCTCTCAAGTTCCACCGCCCTTTGATGTTCCCGTTCCTTCTCATCAGCTTCCAATTTCAACTTATTTCTCTCAAGTTCCACCGCCCTTTGACGTTCCCGTTCCTTCTCATCAGCTTCCATTTTCAACTTATCTCTCTCAAGTTCCACCGCCCTTTGACGTTCCCGTTCTTTCTCATCAGCTTCCATTTTCAACTTTTCCATTTGGAACCTTTCTCTGTCCATTTCTGCTTGAATTGCCAGTCTTTTGATTGAGCTGTAGTCATCTTAACCTGTTTCTCTGAATCTTCGGACGACATTTTAATATCTTCAATAGAGCGCTATTCTTTGATAATGGAGTCCTCCTCGATGGATGATCCCAAACCGCTGCCACCAAATATGTTACCCTCAATGTTGCCCTATCGATGAAACCAACGAAAACAACTCAATACAGTATAAATGTTGATTATTATAAGAGAAACACATAACATCGCATGGCCTGAGTATCTGAGCTCCTACTCCTTCCAAGGCCACACCAGGACTGATTCTATCTGGTCGGCATAATGATACTGTTATTGGTCCAGCCACATCCAGACACTTGCGTAACTCAAGTAACTCAATATGACTGATGTGGGGTGCCGTGTTTTGGGAAGCACTCCTGACCTTAGGCGGTCAGATGTACACTGACCACATGTTTGACCTTGGGTGGTCAAACTCCCTATTTACACAGTGCTGGTCTATTAATCTCTTAAATTATTTTTAGTTTCGATATTCCCTCACATTTTTAGTTAGTTTCCAGCTAGCCTTTTTTGGTCACCTGAGACAAAGTCTCAAGTGACCTATTGCGATCGCCTTTTGTCCGTCGTCGTCCGTCGTCCATTGTCCGTCTTGCGTCCGTAAACAATTTACATTTTCGACTTCTTCTCGAAAACCCCTGAACCAATTTCAATGAAATTTTGCAGGAACCTTTCATGGATAAAGGTCAACAAAAATAGTGGCCGGTTTAGTCCCAAGCCCCCAGATGGAAGGGTCTTCAGGTGCTTTAACATAATTGTGAATTTCATGACCCTGGGGTCACACGTTTTCCCCTAGGGAGGGGGTAAACTTTGCTATAGTTTATATAGGGAAATCACATTTTGGACCAAAATTTGTTTAATTTCCATTGGAAGTAATTCAATTCAGGTTAGCATTATCAGTATTAGGTAGCAGTTTGATAGTATGCACATATCATCCCTGACTGAACCCTCGGTGCTGATGGGTGGGGCCAAAAAGGGTTGAATTGACAGAAATTTCAAAAATCTTCTTCTTAAGACCAAGATATGGTAGAATCAATACTCTTCATAGATGGAAGGGTCTTAAGGTGGTTTACAAAAATTGTGAATTTCATGACCCTGGGGTCTCACGTTTACCCCTGGGGAGGGGGTAAACTTTACTATGGTTTATATAGGGAAATCACATTTTGGACCAACATTTGTTTAATTTCCATTGGAAGTTATATAATTTGGGTTAGCATTATCAGTATTGGATAGCAGTTTGATGGTATGCACATATCACCCCTGACTGACCCCCTGGGGCTGATGGGTGGGGCCAAAAAGGATTAAATTGACTGAAATTTCAAAAATCTTCTTCTCAAGACCCAATTATGGTAGAATCAAACACTCTTCATAGATGAAGGGGTCTTTAGGTTTATGACCCTAGGGTCTCACGTTTACCCAATGGGGTGGGGTGGGGG
>NW_018403572.1:65481-69849 GCF_002113885.1 Mizuhopecten yessoensis | reverse complement strand
AATCAGAAATCCAATATGGCCACCACAGCCGCTATTTTGTAAATACCTATTCTAAACTTAAAAACAATTTCTAATAGGCCGATCTTATTTAAAATCGGTCTAGGAATGATCAGCTCATGGTCCTGACAAAGTTAAGTTAACATTATACTTAACTATTTTTTACTCAAATTGGTACATATTTCAACAACAAAAATAAATACTGTAGGACTCAGGTGACCGTTAAGGCCCATGGGCCTCTTGTTAGTCTTAAATCTGTATTCTAGATATTGAATAAGGTGGTTTTATTGTTTTTAGCTCACCTGCCCGAAGGGCAAGTGAGCTTATGCCATGGTGCGGCGTCTGTCCGTCTGTCCGTCCTCGTCCGTCAACTTTTCGTTTAAACAACTTCTTCTGAAGAACGGACAGGCCTAGAGTCATGATATTTGACTGAAAGCTTTGTTGGTAGAAGTCCGACAATGACCTTGACCTACTTTCAAGGTCACAGGGGTCAAATATGTCAAAAACTTCAAACGACTTCTGAAGAACTCAAAAGTATAGAATCTTCATATTTGACTGATGGATTCCTGGGATCGAGCCCAACAAAGTTTGATAATTATGAAAATGACCTTGACCTACTTTTAAGGTCACATGAGGCAGATATTTCAAACACTTAAAATGACTTCTTCTGAAGAACTAAAAGGTATATAATCTTTATATTTGGCTGGTGGCTTCCTGGGATAGAGCCCGACAAAGTTTGAGGAGGAAAATGACCTTGACCTACTTTCAAGGTCACAGGAGTCAAATATGTCAAATGCTTCAAACGACTTCTTCTGAAGAACTAAACGGTACAGCATCTTTATATTTGATTGATGGCTTCCTGAGATAGAGCCAGGCAAAGACTGAGAATGAAAATGATGTTGACCTTCTTTCAAGGTCACAGGGGTCAAATGTGTCAAACACTTCAAACGACTTCTTCTAAAGAACTGAAAGGTATAGAATCTTTATATTTAGCTGGTGGCTTCCTGTCATAGAGCCCGATAAAGTTTGAAAACGAAAATGACCTTGACCTACTTTCAAGGTCACAGGAGTCAGACATGTCTAATGATTAAAACGATTTCTTCTGAAGAACTGAAAGTAATAGAACCTAGATATTTGGCTTGTAGCTTTCTGGGAAAGAGCCCAACAAAGTTTGATAATTATGAAAATAACCTTGACCTACTTTTAAGGTCACATGAGGCAGATATGTCAAACACTTAAAATGACTTCTTCTGAAGAACTGGAAGGTATAGAACCTTAATATTTGGCTGGTTATTTCCTGGGAAAGAGCCAAACAAAGTTTGCAAATGAAAATGACCTTGACCTACTTTCAAGGTCACACGGGTCAAACTTAAGTTCTGGAAAATTAAAATTCATAAAATTATAATATTTGGCTGGTGACTTCCTGGGATAGAGCTCACCAAAGTTTGCTAATGAAAATAACTTCAACCTACTTTCAAGGTCATAGGAGTCAGATATGTCTAATGATTAAAACGACTTCTTTTGAAGACCTGAAAGTTATAGAACCTAAATATTTGGCTTGTAGCTTTCTGGGAAAGAGCCCAACAAAGTTTGAGAATGAAAATGACCTTGACCTACTTTTAAGGTCACATGAGGCAGATATGTCAAACACTTAAAATGACTTCTTCTGAAGAACTTGAAGGTATAGAACCTTAATATTTGGCTGGTAATTTCCTGGGAAGGAGCCCAACAAAGTTTGTGAATGAAAAAGACCTTGACCTACTTTTAAGGTCACATGAGGCAGATATGTCTAACGCTTAGAACAACTTATTCTGAAGAACTGGAAGGTATAGAACCTTAATATTTGGCTGGTTATTTCCTGGGAAAGAGCCAAACAAAGTTTGCGAATGAAAATGACCTTGACTTACTTTCAAGGTCACAGCGTTCAAATATGTCAAACGGTTCAAACAACTTCTTCTGAAGGATTAAAAGGAATAAAATTTAATATTTAATGAGAACATTTTGCTATGACTGCTTTAACATTCAGGTGAGCGATACAGGCCCTCTTGGGCCTCTTGTTTGTCACTTTGAATAATATTTCTGTTCATGTTAAAAACAAAATCAACTCTCTGTATAAATATATCAGGTGACTGTTAAGGCCCATGGGCCTCTTGTTTAAGTTCTTAATAAGGTGCTTATTATAAGAACATAAAAGGCTAGCTAGCAAGTAATTGGGCATATTCTAAATTTTCATCATACTCTGTTTTAGGAGATTACTGTTGCAGTGTTTCATAATCTGACTGAAAAGTTTAATGACGTGGAAAAGACTGATATCTTGGAGACGAGGTCTACATCGACGTAAGTCTCCATCCAGAACTTTTCTGTAGTTTCATTAGTCTTTTATTAAAATATCCAAAAGTGGCACTGCACTCTTAAGTAATGATATCACCAGTCTTCACATCAATTCCTTGTTATTTATGGTAGGGTCTTTGTAGATCTTAGTGATTTCCATGGTATTACAGTTGTAGGTGTGATGTGAATGCTGACTTCCTGCTTTGTTTGATACATTGACATTAAGTTATATTTATGAGAATATCAACTTATTGACAGTTTTACAATGGTGTTTGATAACAGGAATTTACTCACCTCTATGGGGAGTGTCCTAACACTTATACAGGACAGAGGAACAGACCTGAAGGAAATTAACACAACCAATACTGGGTCGATCACAGAGGCGGCAAAGGATGAAAAGTTGGAAAAGGTCAGTAGTACTGCTAGAATTCTTTCTCTTACTTGCTTCATATTTACTGCTGGTCACCAACTTTGGATAATACCAGAAAAAGTCTTAAAAACTTCTCATATGTGAGCTTATGCCGTACTGCGGCGTCCGGAGTCTGTCTGGTGTCCGTCCGTCAATTTTTTCTTTTGAATGACTTCTTCTAAAGAACTGGAGGGCCTAGGGTCATGATATTTGGCCAGTAGGTACCTGGGATCGAGTTCTATAAAGTTTCCTCATTAAAATGACCTTGACCTACTTTCAAGGTCACTGGGGTCAAATATGTTAAAAAATCTAACAACAATATCCTAAGAACCATTTGGATTAGAGTCATGATACTTGGATATAATATGTAGACCAGCAGTGCAAATCTTTTTCTTAATTACAGTAATGAGGTCAAAGGTCAACTTTAAGTGCAAATCGGGGGTCAAAGGTCAACATGGGTTTAAGGCTTTAACAATCTTCTTCTCAAGTTCCATAAGCCCCAGGGTCATGATATTTGGCCAGTAGGTACCTCGGATGAAGAGCTATAAACTTTCCTCACTTGACCTACTCTCAAGTTCACACGGGTCAAATATGTGAAACACTTCAAGCAACACTATCCTAAGAACCATTTGGACTAGTCATGATACTTGGGTATGTTATGTAGACCAGCTGTGTGAATTGTTTTCTTTATTACAGTAATGACGTCAAAGGTCAACTTTAAGTGCAAGTCAATGTGGGTTAAAAGCTTCAAAATTCAAATTTCAAATTTCAAACAACAATATCTTCAGAACCATTTAAGAGATGTTAATATGTCTTGTGCTCTAGTTACCAAATTTAGTCTTAAGTTATCTATATGTCAGTTTCATGTAACAAAAGAAACAGGTGAGCGATACAGGCCCTCTGGGCGTCTTGTTTTGTTTATTCTTCCAAACCCTTTGAATTAAATTTTGAGGAAATTTTAAGCCAAAAGCTTATATGCAATAGTGCAGCATCCGTCGTCTGTCAACTTATTCCTTTATAGCCTTAGAATCTGGACAACTTCGATTAAAATTTCTACCAAATATACTATGGTGCATCCTTGAGACTACAGAATCAAACTTTGTGTAATGTTGAGATGTGGTCCCCCCTTCAGGACCCAGTCGGGGGGGGGGGGGGGGGGGGGAAATAGACAAATTTCAAACTTTAAAAAACTAATTTTCTTTGATGGACTACACAAATCATTACCATAGGTGGTCTGAAATATATGGGAGGGCAAGGAGATCATATTTTGTACAAATGAAGTCTGTATGACCCCTGGGGCTCACTATAAAGATGGTGCTGGCCATAGGGGACAAGGAATTTTGAGTATAAAGATGTAACACAAGGCAAAGTATTGCAAGGCAATCCATAGTCCTCCACCGCCCACCGGTAATGATTTCTATATTTAACAAACAGTACATTTATGTCAGGAAGCATAGGTCACAGTAAGGTTATAGTGACCTACTTCTTGCACGCCACCATCCCTAGATGTCCTTGTACACCAAATCTGGTTATTCCAGGTGAAATAGTATAGAATATATGTACCAGACAAACTTCTCAGACAGGAGGACGGACAGAAGGATAGACGGAAGGATAGACAGACTGAGTGCAAA